>NC_038248.2:25731936-25737448 GCF_000004515.6 Glycine max | reverse complement strand
ATTGCTATTTACATTACACCCTATCTGATAGTCACCCCTACTTTTTTGGTGATCTTTTTCGTAAAGTACGGAAACTTACGAATCTCGTAACGATACTTGTTTTCTTTCCGTAATGTTACGGAACCTTGCGGATTACATAATCATCCCCTTTTTGACTTACGGAATGTTACGGAATCTCACTTAATTATGCAACGATGCTTCCATTTGATTTCCGGTGTGTCACGGAAACTTACGGATTGTGCATCAATATTTTTTGGTTTTCCGGCATGTCCTGGAATTTCACAAATAGCCTAATGATGGGTGCCAAGCACCTCACAAGGACCAAAGAAAGGTCGCATGTCATCAAGCAAAGGTCCCCGGACGAAATTAGGGTATGACAGGCTCTTAATCAGCTGACGCAATGGATCATCTTCAAAAACATTTGTTGCCCTTTGAACTGGTTCAGGCAGTTTCTTTGGACTAACATGGGTCTCCTATATTGTTAATGAAAACAAGAATTAAAATAATGTCACCAACTAAGATATATTGATGTACACAAATCATGCAACAAATATTCGAACATAAAGTTTACCTCCTATGACACAATTTTCACAAGATTTGCTGGCCATGCAATGAATGTTTGAAGGGTCTGCTTGACATATTGTATCTCTAATGTCGGGAAGGGGACTTGGGCGTCACCATCTAAAAATTTTTCAACAGTCACCTTTACCACATCATCAGCATAAGCCACATTGTGAATGCATGACCCCCCCTCACATATTTTCCCCAAGGCCATCAACACTGTACAATTTTCTCGTTGGACATATAACCCCATAGTCGATATTACACAACCATGATGTTCGTCGCCTGATGGGTTCACAGTAATTTCAACATTGCTCCCTTTGGTGCTAACACATGCACCTAATGCCTGTAAATCTACCTGAATAAGGGGTGAGTACTGTGATCCCATCTGAGAAAACTCAATTTTTATGGCATCCTTCAACTCTTGCTTCAATTTGTCCAGGCTCTGGTTGTGTTCTTCTTCAAACTCATTCCTTACTTGTTCCTTCAGGTTTTTGATAATGTCAGCCAACTGTTGTTGGGTTATTGTTGTAGAGGAATTGCTGGAGCCACGTGATGCCCTACTATAATATTGACTAATGGTCATACCAGACCCCGCTACATGAACACGACTTGGATGCTCCGATCGCCCAATGGCTGTATTGAGTATGTCGTCCCGACCATGGGGAACAAAACTACCCTATGTCGTCTGCTCTTGTAATGAGTACTATAACAAGCACGACATAAAGATACATCAAATGAGGTGGTTATTATAAAACAAACAAAAATTACATTCAAATTGTATGTGAACCATGAACTCACAATTCTATCGGATATTTCTTGTGCCGCCTCTGATGTCATCTGCCCATATCGCTTGGTGCAAGCCATTTTCCACTTGACATGCCTTTCAATGGGAGATGGAGGGTCCTCGAGATCAAAGGGTGTATTCTCAATCAACATTTCCTCCTCTTGTCTTTTCTTTCTTTTCTCCTCTATTAGTTTTTTCTCAAGCAAATCATAATCCCCACGAGACAGTACGTGGGGGCAGCCATTGTTTTTTTGAATTTGCTGTGCCTTTTTCTGAATTGCCTGTTGTCATACCCTAATTTCGTCCGGGGACCTTTGCTTGATGACATGCGACCTTTCTTTGGTCCTTGTGAGGTGCTTGGCATCCATCATTAGGCAATTTGTGAAATTCCAGGACGTGCCGAAAAACCAAAACAAATATTGATGCACAATCCGTAAGTTTCCGTGACACACCGGAAATCAAATGGAAGCATCGTTGCATAATTAAGTGAGGTTCCGTAACATTCCGTAAGTCAAAAAGGGGATGATTATGTAATCCGCAAGGTTCCGTAACATTACGGAAAGAAAACAAGTATCGTTACGAAATTCGTAAGTTTCCGTAACTTTACGAAAAAAGAATCACCAAAAAAAGCCAAAGGGGGGTGTATTTAGTAAAATGGGGGGTGCAAACAGTAATTTTCGAATCTGGGCCCTTCTAGAGGTTTCTGGGCAATTTCTTGCTTAAGGTTGAAGTAACCTAGCTCGCGGGCGAGCTAGATGGCCACCACACCCCCCGTTTTGTTGAAAAATGGGATTCCGGGGCTCCGGGACACCCGTAATGCTTCCGTAAAATTCCCATAA
Organism: Glycine max; assembly: GCF_000004515.6. NCBI lineage: Eukaryota > Viridiplantae > Streptophyta > Magnoliopsida > Fabales > Fabaceae > Glycine > Glycine max. The sequence continues at coordinate 25,735,261 of NC_038248.2, read as the reverse complement.
CTCTAAATAAGCATAATTAACTTAATACGGGTGAGACAGAAGAGAAAAAAAGAAGAAAATCAAGTCCTATATGCTTCCGTAACTTTTCCGTAAATTACGAAAAGAGGGGGGGTGAACTTATCAAAATTGGGGGGGTGCAAATAGCAATTTCGAAATTTTGAATTGGGCCTTCCAGAACGTTTTTTGAAGCTGGGTTGCTTTTGGAGGAAGCAACCCAGCTCGCCTGGGCGAGCTAAGGTCGCCTGGGCGAGCTGGGCGGGACCTTCCTCCCCGGGTGCCTGTAAGAAGGTTGAAGGGGGCTGTTCTAAGGGATGCCTCAGCCCCTTGTCTATGTATTTCAGCTGTTTTGGGTGAAAAAAATTGTTTCCGTGAAGAAAATCCAAGCCGAGGTGCTTCCGTAACGCTTCCGAGATGTTTCCGTAAGCAAATCCGTGAAGGTTTTCGTCCGTTCTTCATCGTTCTTCATCCGTTCTTCGTTCTTCAACGGGTAAGTTTTCGAATCCGAGACTTTCAATTCATTTCTTGTTTTTTTAAGCTTTCATCTTTATTTTCGATTTCTTTTCTTCCATCTTTAACGCGCTTTTACCGTTTATTTAAGCCGTTTTCTCATCTAAATAATGATAAAATGAATTTCAACCGATCATTTGTGCTGTAATCTCATTTAATCACTTTTAAAATGAAATCTAACCGATCGTTCACGCTATAACCTTGGTTAAACCAAAAAAAGTAAAATAATAATAAAATAATCAAAATATCTTGAAAAATAATAATAAAATAATCAAAATATCTTTGAATAAAATAAATTAAAAAAATCAATCGGACGTTTTTCTTTGGAAGTTTCCTTGAATGAATTGATTAATAACCAAAGTGAAACTAAGACTAAAATAGACTCACAAATCAAGTTTTGTCCGAAAATCACTAAAAACCGTTTTAAGGTCCAACGCCTTAAACGGTCCTCTTTGCTTTTATCGGTTAACATGGACCGTTCAAAAGCATAAAATCAACATGTAACTTTACCGCTTTTGCAAGAACTACGTAGGTCTGATTTCCTCATCGCAATTGAGGATACGTAGGAGCAAAAGCCCCGCTTTTGTCGACCACCCCAAGAGATCGTTAATGGTCCAATGCCTTAACGTTTCTCTCCTTTCAAAAACAAGAGATCGTTAATGGTCCAACGCCTTAACGTTTCTCACCTTTCAAAATCAAAAGACCGTTTAATGGTTCAACACCTTAAATGACCTTTTGTTCAATAAAAACATATTTTGCAAAAAAGACAAAAAACAACCTAACCAAACACTTTGTTCCGAAAGAACTACGTAGGTCTGATTTCCTCATCGCAATTGAGGAATACGTAGGAGCAAAGGGAAACACCATTGTCGACCACAAAAAGGAAAAAATATAAAACGGGTATAAAGGATATAAGAACATAAAAAGGGAACATAAAAAATCAAAGTCATGTTTGCACATTCGATTAAAGGCTGCCGTCCCTTGGGACGGACGTGTGGGGTGCTAATACCTTCCCCGTGCGTAAATACAACTCCCGAACCTTTCACTTAAAAGTTCGTAGATCGCGTCTTTTCCGGTTTTTCCGACGTTTTCCTCAAATAAACGTTGGTGGCGACTCCGCGCGTATTCCTTTCGTGGAACACGCATGCCGCGAGTCACGCGTCGCCCTCCCGCCGAAGGGTAGGTTGCGACAGTTGGCGACTCCGCTGGGGACTGTTTTTTAGAGAGTTAGGCCATTTAATCTTGTGCAATGTTTTATCATGACTTTCTCCTTTGTTGGTTTCCCTTTATTTGTCTTATGTTCTTGTGTATATAAACTTTTTGTTGCTTTTAGTGTGTTTTAGAATGTATGCATGAGGTAAATATTTATTCATTTGATGCACACAAACACTAACACTATTTGCACACACTGTGAGTGAAAAAGGGCCCTATACCCGGGTTCATGGGAACATAAGGAGTGGAGGTGAATCTGTGATCATGCTAGGTCTCCGACTTGCTTGATTACAGTGAACCCTCATCTAGAGCTTTTCTCTTTGAAAACTTATTGTTGCTAGTAGTCCCTACTGCTGCAATATGTTCTTCGAAGGGGATGATACCTCTAGAAACCATCAAGAGAGATATGACTACCTTGGGGATTATTGCTAAAAGCCTAGTTAGTTTTCTCCCTTATAGGTCCCTTAAATAGGGGCACGGAGCAAACACGCTGCGTGCCATTTTTCACACTGCCATGCATAAGTATCATATACCCTTTTGCTTATATTTGTTTGTGAATATTGTCGTACTATGTACATCCCCGTGTTGTGCCTTTCGCATATGCATCATGCGTGGGTTTCGTCTTTGATCCCCTCACTTTAGCAAACCGACGGAGGGTCCGTGTCGCCTTCTTAAAAAACATACGTTGGGTGCCATGCTGCCCAAACGTTGTATCCAAGAAGGAAACAATTTCTCGGGCTCCCGTATTCGTAAATTGCATCTGTGTCATATGCATTTCTTCATGCATTCATCCATTCCACCCATGATAGATGTAGGAGTTTTGTTTCGCACTAGATTTTATTTCACTTTAGTAAAACATGGGATCAAGTCAAAAGCCTTCGCTTAAAAAGAGGTTCTATCAAGTCAAAATCAAGAGCTTAGAGGTCACCAGTTTACGAAAGTTGGGGCAATTAATGGGTCAACTTCAACGGCAAGCCTTCCACAAAGCCTATGGTAAGATTTGGGACCTAGCTAGGGTAGAAGTCTCCATGGAACCGATTGCATCCCTTTCCCAGTATTATGACCAGCCCCTAAGGTGCTTCACATTTGAGGACTTCCAGCTAGTGCCGACTGTGAAAGAGTTTGAAGAAATCCTGGGATGCCCACTGGGAGGAAGGAAGCCATATCTTTTCTCTGGGTTCTATCCCTCCACGACAAGAGTTGCCAAGGTGGTGAAAATCTCAGCACAAGAGTTGGACCGTGTAAAGCAAAACAGGAATGGGGTAGTCGGAGTACCAAGGAAGTGTTTGGAGGAAAGGGCAAAGGCCTTGGCAAATCAAGGCGAATGGGCTTTCTTTTATTGACATCTTGGCGCTTTTGATCTTTGGAGTTGTCCTCTTTCCGAATATGGAAGGGTTAGTGGACCTAGCAGCGATTGACGCTTTCCTCGCCTTTCATCATGGCAAGGAAAGCCTGGTCGTCGCCATTTTGGCCATGTATGACACGTTCGACCGGGGATGTGAAAAGAGCGGCGCAAGAATTGTCTGTTGTGCACCAACTCTTGGCTAGCATGGAGGGGCGTCTGTTAAATGGTTCCCTCGCTAGAAGGAAGGAAGAATCAGGATTC
>NC_038248.2:25723582-25727192 GCF_000004515.6 Glycine max | reverse complement strand
GACGAGTGTGCACGAATGTGGGGGTGCCGAGACATTTCAAAACAAATAAGTTTCAAAATAAAATAAAATAAAAGTGTTCAAAAAGAAAAAAAAAAACATTTGATTGACTGTGCTTTCAAGACGTTCATGTGACCTCATTTTATCATCCTGGAAAGTTTGTCTTTTTAGAGAGAAGTGAGTTATCAAGAATAGGATGTTGGACAAATGGCCTCAGTTACCTTGAGAAGAAGAGGGGATTGAATTAAGATACGAATATTATTCCCCAATTAAACTTTCACTCTCTCTTTTCGGATTAACAATGCACATAGGGACAACCCTTTCCTTGTGTTCAAGAATCCTCTACAATAAGAGACTCTCAGTCTCTTAATCCCTTTTCAGAAGTAAGAAGAAGAGAAGAAGAAATCTCTCTTAAAAGGGATAGATTGTACAATGAAGATCAATCAAAAATTCCTTATTGAATATGCAAGTGGTTGACCAAGGAATCTTTTTGAGAGGATAAGACATTTCAGTTCAGAAAAACTCTTGATCTTTCGAGAGGATAAAACTGTTTGGGCAATGAAAACTCTCTTTAAAACATTTGAATGGCCATTCATAAAACATTTGAACAGATATGTCTCTTGGAAATTATTTTATGAAAATCCCCTCTGGTAATCAATTACAAGACTTACGTAATCGATTACAGGTTTTAAAAATTTGAATAAAAACATTTTTAACTACTGGTAATCGATTACCAGAGAGCAAATCTCAAATTGAAATGATAGAATTCTTTGGTCAAACCTTTGTTTGTTTCAATTTGGAAACTTCTTCCTAAAGATTCTAAAGAGATCAAACTTGATCATATATCTTGATTTTCTTGGATAAGACTTAGAAGCACTTGATCCTTTAGCATCATCAAGACATCAAAACATCTTGCTTCTACATAGGAGTCATTTGACTTAATCCATCAACTGAAAGATCCTTCAATTATTTCTCGTCCTTGGAAAATTCTTTTTTGCAAGAATCAACTGCTTCTTTCATTCTTCCTCACTACGAGGTCGTGAAAACAAGACAACAATTGGTACCTCTAAGCCCTACACTGGGGCAACGAAAGGCACCATGCAAAAACTTCAAGCGAACCTAGGGGCAGATTAGAAGTTCTCACCCAATAGGTTCCCTCCTACAAGGTCATGACGAAAGGCAACGATTGATACCTCAAAGCCTTACACTGGGGCAATGAGGGGCACCGTGCACGAGCCTCAAGTGAACATAGGGGCCGATCAAAAGTTCTCACCCATCGATGTTTTTAAACAAAAAAAGGGGACAAACCCTAGGATTTCAATGGATTGATCAAACATCAAACGACTCCATTGCCGTTGCTCCAAAATGGTCAAGTGGCTAAATCAAACAGAACACATACTCTGAGGGAGTTCCCGGAGAGATTTGCAAAAGATAGGATGAGGTTGCATGAATTATCACCTCTTTCAAAAGGACAGTCAATCTGTGTTTTCCAAAAAAAAATTAAATCAAAATCAAAATCACAAAATAGGGAAAGAATGTCATGAACGTTGTACAAACTTTCCATTACATTGCATTGTTTCATATGAAGTCTGCATTTACCGCATTTCAAGACAAAGGTTGCATGCATCTGCATCCCTAAAAATCATGTTAACTGCATAGATTTCCTACATCTAATGTCTAAATCTTGTGGATTTCGGATGACCGGCCCTCTCGATGAGTCGATCTCTTGCTTTCTCATAAGGGTGCACCCTTGGGTACTTGTACCTATCACTTTTAGAGGACTACACGTCCTCACCATCAGAGGGCTGCATGCCCTCACCTCCAGAGGACTACATGTCCTCGCCTTGAGAGGGCTACACGCCCTCACCTTGGGTACTAGTTACCCTCACCGTCAGAGGACTACACGTCCTCGCCTTGAGAGGACTGCACGTCCTCACCATCAGAGGGCTGCATGCCCTCACCTCCAGAGGACTACATGTCCTCGCCTTGAGAGGGCTACACGCCCTCACCTTGGGTACTAGTTACCCTCACCGTCAGAGGACTACACGTCCTCACCATCAGAGGGCTGCACGCCCTTACCTCCAGAGGACTACATGTCCTCGCCTTGAGAGGGCTACACGCCCTCACCTTGGGTACTAGTTACCCTCACCGTTGAGAGGACTACACGTCCTCACCATCAGAGGGCTGCATGCCCTCACCTCAAGAGGACTACATGTCCTCGCCTTGAGAGGGCTACACGCCCTCACCTTGGGTACTAGTTACCCTCACCGTCAGAGGACTACACGTCCTCGCCTTGAGAGGACTACACGTCCTCACCATCAGAGGGCTGCACGCCCTTACCTCCAGAGGACTACATGTCCTCGCCTTGAGAGGGCTACACGCCCTCACCTTGGGTACTAGTTACCCTCACCGTCAGAGGACTACACGTCCTCGCCTTGAGAGGACTGCATGTCCTCACCATCAGAGGGCTGCATGCCCTCACCTCCAGAGGACTACATGTCCTCGCCTTGAGAGGGCTACACGCCCTCACCTTGGGTACTAGTTACCCTCACCGTCAGAGGACTACACGTCCTCGCCTTGAGAGGACTACACGTCCTCACCATCAGAGGGCTGCACGCCCTTACCTCCAGAGGACTACATGTCCTCGCCTTGAGAGGGCTACACGCCCTCACCTTGGGTACTAGTTACCCTCACCGTTGAGAGGACTACACGTCCTCGCCTTGAGAGGACTACACGTCCTCACCATCAGAGGGTTGCATGCCCTCACCTCAAGAGGACTACATGTCCTCGCCTTGAGAGGGCTACACGCCCTCACCTTGGGTACTAGTTACCCTCACCGTCAGAGGACTACACGTCCTCGCCTTGAGAGGACTACACGTCCTCACCATCAGAGGGCTGCACGCCCTTACCTCCAGAGGACTACATGTCCTCGCCTTGAGAGGGCTACACGCCCTCACCTTGGGTACTAGTTACCCTCACCGTTAGAGGACTACACGTCCTCGCCTTGAGAGGACTACACGTCCTCACCACCAGAGGGCTGCACGCCCTCACCTCCAGAGGACTATAAGTCCTCGCCTTGAGAGGGCTACACGCCCTCACCTTGGGTACTAGTTACCTTCACCTTCAGAGGACTACACGTCCTCGCCTTCAAAGGGTCATGTACCTTCAACTTCAGAGGACTACACGTCCTCGCCGTCAAAGGGTCATGTGCCTTCCCCTTTGTAGGGCTACACGCCCTCACCTTCAGAGGACTACACGTCCTCACCTTTAGAGGACTACACGTCCTCGCCATCAGAGGACTACATGTTCCCCATTTTCAAAGGGGGGCATGCCCTCACCTTTAGAGGATTGCACGTCCTTGCCATCATAGGACTACACTCCCTCGCCTTCGAAAGGCGACACGTCCTGAACTTTAGAGGGCTACACGCTCTCGCCTTTAGAGGACTACGCGTCCTCACTTTCAGTGGGCTCCATATCCACACCTTAAGATAATTTAAGGTCCTCTGTCCTTAAATGCTTAACCGAGACTTGCACTCCCGGTTAAGGGACCAGTAGTTTCCTTTTAACGGTTCCTGGCATGGAGACCGGTGACTACTAATGCGCCTTCGCGAGG
>NC_038248.2:25719746-25721356 GCF_000004515.6 Glycine max | reverse complement strand
TCGATGCAAGAGAGAGTGCGGACCATGCGCACCAACATGACCACTCTTACACAGATATAGATGATATTGCTACTTAGCAACATTCTGCCCAGCGACCGCAACGCCAATCTCCCCCTGCAAAAGTATCAGTTGGTCTGTGTCGTCCCGACATGGGTAAGTATGCATATAGTTCAACTGATTTCTGATACCATCTATTGTTTGCAGGGATCGCACCCACAAGACACCCAGTGGACCCGGAAAAGTCCAACAGGGCCCTGGGGTTTCCAGCTCTGGTTACGGGCCTCTATCAGTCCTATAGGGTGCCCGTACCCCCCCGGCAAGGTTATGTCATCATAGGTAAGTATGCACATTGCTCAACTGATTTCTGATTTCATCAATTGTTTGCAGGGATCGCACCTGCAAGACACCCAGTGGACCCGAAGAAGTCCAACAGGGTCTTGGAGTTGTCAAGCTCTAATTACGGGTCTCTGTCAGTTCTACAGAGTACCTGTAACCTCCAGCAAGGGCATCAGGCCCCCTACGGATCGAGCTTTCATCAAGAAGTACTGCGTCCCTAGGCAGGCGCAGGGCGAAACACCACAGCAGCATTGGGATGGTCGGTAGCGGGCAATAGACACACCGCCACCACCTCTAGAGTTCACCTCAGCTCATCCGCAAAAAGGTTAGAGCATTGCCTACGACACATGGCCGACCAGCAGGCTACCAAGTCCAAAGCCAAAGGTAAGCAAAGTACTAGGTCAGTGACTGACAAGTCATAACGCGTCCAGCTAAAGACGTTAAAGAAGCGCTACTAGGAGGCAACCTAGTACCTTTTGAATCTATGCTTGTTATTTGATCACTTTTCATAGTAGGACACACCTAGTTGCTCATGATCCTAGGAATTTAAATAAAACGAGCACAAGCTCGGAAGGTAGTCATACCTTACAAAACATATATATGTATGTTTAGGTAGAAAGATACCTTAGATATGCATGTATGTAAACAAAAAATACTTCACAAAATATATATGTATGTTTAGGTAGAAAGATACCTTGGATATGCATGTATACAGCAAAAATACCTTACAAAACATATATATGTATGTTTAGGTAGCAAGATACCTTGGATATGCATGTATATAGCAAAATACCTCATGAAAAAAAAAAGAGAAGAAAAAAAAAACAAACAAGAAAAAGAAATAAACAAATGATCATGATAAAAATAAAAATAGAAAAGAAAAAATGAAATGAATGAAATGGAAAAGAGAACAAAAAAGAAAAAGAAGAAAGCAAGTAAGGAAAAAGGTGGAAAAAGAGAAAATAAGTTGTCTAGCTAAAAACCAACATGCTTTTGAAAAGAGACGATTTCCAACTTTTCTTTGAAAAAATTCATTCATTGATCATAACTAGTTTTTGAAAAAAATGTGTATACACCTGAAGGGTGAATGCTGTGAAGATTTTCCCAAGACGCCCAAAATGGACTCGGATGAATGCACAAATTGATAAAAGAACATATTTTGGAAACATTGGGTTGACTAAAATAGAGGAAATGAATCCTGAGCCCTAGCATCACATGACCATAAAAGTATGACACTTGAGTGTCCGCATAGGTGCATGCATGACCAGTTTTGC
>NC_038248.2:25714448-25719363 GCF_000004515.6 Glycine max | reverse complement strand
GTATCATCCAAGAGGCGGCGGGCCCGATGATACGCGGAGATACCTTACGGTTATCCGCACCCTTTTTGTCATCCAGAGGCGGCGGGCCCGATGACAAGCAGAGACCCAAGTTTGGTCATTCTGCACCCTTGTATCATCCAGAGGCGGCGGGCCCGATGATACGCGGAGATACCTTACGGTTATTCGCACCCTTTTGTCATCCAGAGGCGGCGGGCCCGATGACAAGCAGAGACCAAGTTTGGTCATTCTGCACCCTTGTATCATCCAGAGGCGGCGGGCCCGATGATACGCGGAAATACCCGAGTGGTTATCCGTATAAACATTCTTTTGCTATCTGTAAGACAGAACGCTTGATAGCATGCAGAGGCTGACACAGTCTTCTGCACCTTTTGTTCCTCCGGGAACAACAAGTCATTTACATGCGGAAATTTCATGGTCACCCGCGACTCTCGTCAAACCGAGAGGAGCGAAATTAGTGTCATACACTGATTTTCGTCCGGGGACCTTTGCTTGATGACATGCGACCATTCTTTGGTCCTTGTGAGGTGCTTGGCATCCATCATTAGGCAATTTGTGAAATTCTAGGAACGACAAGTCATGGTCACCCGCGACTCTCGTCAACCGAGAGGAGCAAAATTAGTGTCATACACTGATTTTCGTCCGGGGACCTTTGCTTGATGACATGCGACCATTCTTTGGTCCTTGTGAGGTGCTTGGCATCCATCATTAGGCAATTTGTGAAATTCTAGTAACGACAAGTCATGGTCACCCGCGACTCTCGTCAACCGAGAGGAGCGAAATTAGTGTCATACACTGATTTTCATCCGGGGACCTTTGCTTGATGACATGCGACCATTCTTTGGTCCTTGTGAGGTGCTTGGCACCCATCATTAGGCAATTTGTGATATTCTTGGAACAAAAAGTCATTTGCATGTGGAGATTTTATGGTCACCCGCGGCTCTCGTCAAATCGAGAGGAACGAAATTAGTGTCTTATCTTTACTTTCCTTTTATCTCCGATAAAAGACAAGTAAAGAGGGGCAACTGTCATACCCTAATTTCGTCCGGGGACCTTTGCTTGATGACATGCGACCTTTCTTTGGTCCTTGTGAGGTGCTTGGCATCCATCATTAGGCAATTTGTGAAATTCCAGGACGTGCCGAAAAACCAAAACAAATATTGATGCACAATCCGTAAGTTTCCGTGACACACCGGAAATCAAATGGAAGCATCGTTGCATAATTAAGTGAGGTTCCGTAACATTCCGTAAGTCAAAAAGGGGATGATTATGTAATCCGCAAGGTTCCGTAACATTACGGAAAGAAAACAAGTATCGTTACGAAATTCGTAAGTTTCCGTAACTTTACGAAAAAAGAATCACCAAAAAAAGCCAAAGGGGGGTGTATTTAGTAAAATGGGGGGTGCAAACAGTAATTTTCGAATCTGGGCCCTTCTAGAGGTTTCTGGGCAATTTCTTGCTTAAGGTTGAAGTAACCTAGCGCTAGATGGCCACCACACCCCCCGTTTTGTTGAAAAATGGGATTCCGGGGCTTCCGGGACACCCGTAATGCTTCCGTAAAATTCCCATAACTCTAAATAAGCATAATTAACTTAATACGGGTGAGACGGAAGAGAAAAAAAGAAGAAAATCAAGTCCTATATGCTTCCGTAACTTTTCCGTAAATTACGAAAGAGGGGGGGTGAACTTATCAAAATTGGGGGGGTGCAAATAGCAATTTCGAAATTTTGAATTGGGCCTTCCAGAACGTTTTTTGAAGCTGAGTTGCTTCTGGAGGAAGCAACCCAGCTCGCCTGGGCGAGCTAAGGTCGCCTGGGCGAGCTGGGCGGCAACCTCCTCCCCCTTTTTCCTATAAAAAGGCTGAAGGGGGCTGTTCTAAGGATCCCTCAGCCCCCTGTCTATGTATTTCAGCTGTTTTGGGTGAAAAAAATTGTTTCCGTGAAGAAAATCCAAGCCGAGGTGCTTCCGTAACGCTTCCGAGATGTTTCCGTAAGCAAATCCGTGAAGGTTTTCGTTCGTTCTTCATCGTTCTTCATCCGTTCTTCGTTCTTCAACGGGTAAGTTTTCGAATCCGAGACTTTCAATTCATTTCTTGTTTTTTTAAGCTTTCATCTTTATTTTCGATTTCTTTTCTTCCGTCTTTAACGCGCTTTTACCGTTTATTTAAGCCGTTTTCTCATCTAAATAATGATAAAATGAATTTCAACCGATCATTTGTGTTGTAATCTCATTTAATCACTTTTAAAATGAAATCTAACCGATCGTTCACGCTATAACCTCGGTTAAACCAAAAAAAGTAAAATAATAATAAAATAATCAAAATATCTTGAAAAATAATAATAAAATAATCAAAATATCTTTGAATAAAATAAATTAAAAAAATCAATCGGACGTTTTTCTTTGGAAGTTTCCTTGAATGAATTGATTAATAACCAAAGTGAAACTAAGACTAAAATAGACTCACAAATCAAGTTTTGTCCGAAAATCACTAAAAACCGTTTTAAGGTCCAACGCCTTAAACGGTCCTCTTTGCTTTTATCGGTTAACATGGACCGTTCAAAAGCATAAAATCAACATGTAACTTTACCGCTTTTGCAAGAACTACGTAGGTCTGATTTCCTCATCGCAATTGAGGATACGTAGGAGCAAAAGCCCCGCTTTTGTCGACCACCCCAAGAGATCGTTAATGGTCCAATGCCTTAACGTTTCTCTCCTTTCAAAAACAAGAGATCGTTAATGGTCCAACGCCTTAACGTTTCTCACCTTTCAAAATCAAAAGACCGTTTAATGGTTCAACACCTTAAATGACCTTTTGTTCAATAAAAACATATTTTGCAAAAAAGACAAAAAACAACCTAACCAAACACTTTGTTCCGAAAGAACTACGTAGGTCTGATTTCCTCATCGCAATTGAGGAATACGTAGGAGCAAAGGGAAACACCCTTGTCGACCACAAAAAGGAAAAAATATAAAAAGGGTATAAAGGATATAAGAACATAAAAAGGGAACATAAAAAATCAAAGTCATGTTTGCACATTCGATTAAAGGCTGCCGTCCCTTGGGACGGACGTGTGGGGTGCTAATACCTTCCCCGTGCGTAAATACAACTCCCGAACCTTTCACTTAAAAGTTCGTAGATCGCGTCTTTTCCGGTTTTTTCGACGTTTTCCTCAAATAAACGTTGGTGGCGACTCCGCGCGTATTCCTTTCGTGGAACACGCATCCCGCGAGTCACGCGTCGCCCTCCCACCGAAGGGTAGGTTGCGACACCTGTGATACACTATATAGAATTCACATGTATTTAATTCAAACAAAATTCTACATTTCTATACCTAATTAAAATTAAAAGTAACAAACATCTAACCTGCCAGGTAGGGGTCTTACGACTTGCAGTAAATTCATCCCAAGTTTGTTGATCCATACCATATTTTATAGAAGGATCTTCTTTTTGTTGGCCTTCAGTGTCAACATAGACAAATTTAGTGGTTAGCAAAGACTTAAATTGCCTCCATTAAGTGGCCACCATGGACATCACTTTCTTCTTGGCCTTTGAGGCTTCTGGGATATCAAATTTAGCTTGCATAAAATATTCATCATGTCAAATTTAGTAGATGTAAACATTTTGAAATATAAAAACCAACAAAATAAATACATAGAACTGTTATCTTGACTTACCAAAATGTCATCCCATACTAGGTCCTTAAGAGTTTTCAGCATATCTTTCCAATTGCTATGGACAATTGGGATCTTTTGTTGAGCTACGACCCCTAAATAGCTGTGGAACTTTTGTTTTTTTGGGCTTGATCCTCTTCTAGTTGCAGGATCGACACTAACCGTTGGTCTAGGCTGATATAAGGTTCTTAATGTCAACCTTCTAAGACGTGTGGATTGTCTTGTCTTCTTAGGCGTAGCCTCCGAATTACCATCTGACTGTGGAGGGGACCTTGGCGGTGTTCCCATGACCCTGTGCAAATGAAACAAATTGATTAATGTTCTAGGATATAAAAATAGCATCTACGTAACAAAAATTAAATATACACGTTACATATAAATGAAGAACAAATAACATAATATCGTAAACATTACATTGATACAACGCAGTTAAGCATGAATGTTCTCCCATAAACTTTCATCATGATCATTATGAATCGCATGTACGTCATCCACCTTAGGTTGTTCACTAAAGGAAGAAATTTTTGTGGAAAAAGGAGGAGTCTCACAAATGTCAAGGGTTGCATGATCATTTTGTTCCCTAATACCAATTGGTCTTCCTTGTATAACCACTGATAATCTAGAATCATTTGGATCTTGGATGTAAAACACTTGCCTAGCTTGTTTTGCCATAAAGAATAGTTCTTCCATGTAGCCCACTGTCATACCCTAATTTCGTCCGGGGATTATTACTTGATGACATGCAATAAATGAAGTCCCGAGACGTCTCATAAATCGACAGGAAGCGGGCTTGCGCGTTCCGTGAAATTCCGTAATGTGGCGGAAATCAAAAAGAGTTGTTTTTGCGCAATCCGTAAAGTTTCCGTGACTTCTTCGAAAGATAAAAAAGGAGTAAATACATAATCCGTAAGGATTTGTAACCTTACGGAAGGAAAATAAGTATCGTTACGAAATTCGTAAAGTTTCGTAACGTTACGGAAAAAGAATTACAAAAAAAATAGAAAAAGGGGGTGCATTTAGTAAAAAGGGGGGTGTAAATAGCAATCAGGCCACACTTGGGCCCTCCAGAAGATTCCTCCATGTCGCAACCTACCCTTTGGCGGGAGGGCGACGCGAGACTCGCGGGATGCGTGTTCCACGAAAGGAATACGCGCGGAGTCGCCACCAACGTTTATTTGAGGAAAACGTCGGAAAAACCGGAAAAGACGCGATCTACGAACTTATC
>NC_038248.2:25624288-25706783 GCF_000004515.6 Glycine max | reverse complement strand
GTTGCCTCTTGGTGTAAGAGTCGATCACCGCTTCCTCTAGCCTCTTTTTCTGCATATACTTGAGCATACTCATCCGCGATTCTATGCTCGTGGGCCGTGGCTAGACCTAACTCTTCTTCGTACTTGGCGATGATAGCTAACATGTTGGTCTCTGTCTCGCCTAAACGCTGAGACAAGCTTCTTTTAGACCTTGAACAAGCAATCAACTCCTCTTTCAGAACCATGCTATGTGCTCGCGACTGGTCCCTTTCTTCCCTTCGCAACTTGAGTTCACTATTGCTACCCCATAGAGCTCCGCGAAATTTGTTCCGGCCATACTCTTCCTTGCGAGCCCTCTTGGTCTCTCGTTCAAGGGCTCTTGCGGTAATTGCATTCTCTTCCCGTAACCCGGCACACTCCTTCCGAACGTGTGTAGCAGCCAACTTGAACTTCTCCTTGGCGAGTTTTGCCTTTCCTAACTCGCTTTCGAGAGCTTGGACTTCCTCGTCCTCTTCCGGTGCTTCAAAATTCTCTTCGCTGACGACTTTTAACTTGGCGAGCCAATCTAAACCTCGTATGCGAACTTTCAGCCATTCGTGGTACCCACCAATGATGCCATTACGAATGCCTCTAAGCTCTTGATCTTTCCTTAACGGGGTTTCCCATGCCTTATGGATTCTTTGTATAGTCTTGGAATTTTGTGCGCTGAGATCCCTCACAAGGAAAGGAGACATGCTTTCTTCCGTCGGTGCTCCCTCATGGGGTACCCTAGTTGTCTTATAGCGAGCGTGGGATTGTAATTAATACAACCCCTCGTTCCTACCAGCGGAATGTTTGGGTATCTTCCACATGAGAAAAGGACTCCTTCTTTTCCTTCCTTCCATCGGGGGAACCAACTGATTGTTCTACTTCCTATCCCGGCCAAGAGCTGGTCCCAATCCATTCTCCTCTTTTCAGTACACGAGCGATGGCTCAGGAGCGGACATGGATGTCTTGTGTCTTGTTGGAACAAGTGTGAAACCAACCAAACACAGAGGGTGGGTAAGCAACAGATGATCCGTGCGCTACTCTTCTCGCACCTTCGGTCAAATGTGTCAAATAGATCTGCCAAGACAGCTACCACCGGACTTTCCTTGCTATGGTGGTAGGCAAGGAAAGCGTCGATTGCTGCTAGGCCTACCAAACCATCCACGTTTGGAAAGAGGACGACCCCAAAAATTAGCAAAGCTAACACATCCATAAACGGGACCCATTCTCCTTGATTGGCCATACCCCTCGCTTTGTCTTCTAGGTACTTCTGTGGTAGGCCCGCTATGCCGTTCCGAGTCTGTTTTATGCGGTCCAAACCTCTTGCGGAATCCTTGACCATAGTTGCAATTCTGCTCAAGGAGGGGAGACATCCGGAGGAAAGATATGGTTTTCTTCCCCCGAGAGGACATCCTAGAATTTCTTCAAATTCTTCAATGGTTGGTACTAATTGGAAGTCTCCGAATGTGAAGCATCTCAAAGGCTGGTCGTAGTATTGGGTGAGTGATGCAATGGCTTCTATGGACACTTCTGCTATGGTCAACTCTAAGATCTTTCCGTAAGTCTTGCGGAAGGCTTGCATTTGGAGGGGTTCCATCAACCGCCCTAATTCCTTGATGCTGGTGGTATCTGGGCTTTTGACCTTGACTTGGTAGAACCTCTTGCCGGTTTGATTTGTTCCCATGCTTACTAAAGTGAGACAAAAGCTGGTGCAAATCAAAACTCCGATATCTCATGGGTGGGATGGATGAATGCATGAAGAAATGCATATGACACAGATGCAATTTACGAATACGGGGGTCCGGGGAATTTGTCCCCTTCTTAGATACGACGTCTAGGGGTAGCGAAATGCCCCAACGCACGTTTTTAAGAAGGCGACACGGACCCTCCGTTGGTTGGTTTACAGCAGGGATCAAGACAGAACCCATATGCAATGCCTATGCAAAAGACACAATGCGGGAATGTGCACAGTATGACAATATTTACCGAACATAAGCAAAAGGGTATATGATACTCATGCATGGCAGTGTGAAAAATGGCACGCAGCGTGTTTGCTTCGTGCCCCTATTTAAGGGACCTATAAGGGAGAGAACTAACAAGGCTTTTAGCAATAATCCCCAAGGTAGTTATATCTCTCTTGATGGTTTCTAGAGGTATCATCCCCTTTGAAGAACATATTGTAGCAGTAGGGACTACTAGCAACAATAGGTTTTTCAAAGAGAAAAGCTCTAGATGAGGGTTCACTGTAATCAAGCAAGTCGGAGACCTAGCATGATCACAGATTCACCTCCACTCCCTATGCTCCCATGAACCCGGGTATAGGGCCCTTTTTCACTCACAGTGTGTGCAAATAGTGTTGGTGTTTGTGTGCATCAAATGAATAAATATTTACTTCATGCATACATTTAAAACGCACTAAAAGCAACAAAGAGTTTATATATACAAGAACATAATGAAAGGAAACCAACAAAGGGGTAAGTCACGGTAAAACATTGCACAAAATTAAATGGCCTAACTCTCTAAAAACAGTCCCCAGTGGAGTCGCCAACTGTCGCAACCTACCCGTTGGCGGGAGGGCGACGCGAGACTCGCGGGATGCGTGTTCCACGAAAGGAATACGCGCGGAGTCGCCACCAACGTTTATTTGAGGAAAACGTCGGAAAAACCGGAAAAGACGCGATCTACGAACTTTTTAGTGAAAGGTTCGGGAGTTGTATTTACGCACGGGGAAGGTATTAGCACCCCACACGCCCGTCCCAAGGGACGGCAGCCTTTAATCGAATGTGCAAACATGACTTTGATTTTTATGTTCCCTTTTATGTTCTTATATCCTTTATACCCTTTTTATATTTTTTTCTTTTTTGTGGTCGACAAGGGTGTTTCCCTTTGCTCCTACGTATTCCTCAATTTGGGATGAGAAAATCAGACCTACGTAGTTCTTTTTTATCAAGTGATGCTTTTTTACTTAAGTGGTGATCATTTTAAGGCGTTGGACCTTAAAAATGATCCATTTTACTTAGTGAGGAAATGAAATGACAAACTTCAAAAGCCTATTTTTTATGGACGAGCTTGACTAGGCGAATTGTTTTTAGCCTTTAGTTTCACTTTAGTTATTAATCAATTCGATTAAGAATGAGAAATCCCAAAGAGAAAATGTCCACTTGATTTTCCGCTTTATTTTACTAAAAGATATCTTTTTGATTATTATATTATTTTTTACCTCTTTTTGATTTCCAACGTGGTTACGGCATGACCGAACGGTCGGAATTTATTTTAACCGAAGTTAATGGATAGTACAATTCAAACGTTCGGTGGAAATTTATTTTATTTTTAAGTTAAGCGAGAAATGACTTAAGTAAAATGGCTTAAGCACGTCAACAGGGGGTATAAAAAGTAAACAAAACGAGAATAAAAGTGCACGAAACACAATGTGGACCACTACGGGTACATAGAATGAATCGAAAAGCTTGGTTCGAGGTACTTACCGGTTGAAGATCGAAGAACGATGAAGAACGAATGAAGAACGTCGAAGAACGGTTGAAACCTTTGCGAAATTCCTCACGGAAAACGTTACGGAAACGTTTCGGAAGCGCCTCGGCTTAGATTTTCTTCACGGAAACAATTTTTCCAAGCAAATTCGAAAGAGAGAAAAGTGCCTCAGGGGCTGAACCCCTTCCTTCTTGCTTTCCTCCCCTATTTATAGCAAAATAGGGGAGGTGGTTGCCGCCCAGCTCGCCCAGGCGAGCAGGGTTGCTTCCTCCAGAAGCAACCGCCTTCTGGAGGAATATTCCAGAGGGCCCAAGTGGGCCTGGGTGCTATTTGCAGCCCCATTTTTACTAAGTACACCCCCCTCTGCTAGTAAATGGTGATTCTATCATCGTAAAGTTACGGAAACTTACGAATTTCGTAACGATACTTGTTTTCTTTCCGTAATGTTACGGAACCTTGCGGATTACATAATCATCCCCTTTTTGACTTACGGAATGTTACGGAACCTCACTTAATTATGCAACGATGCTTCCATTTGGTTTCCGGTGTGTCACGGAAACTTACGGATTGTGCATCAATATTTTTTTGGTTTTCCGGCATGTCCTGGAATTTCACAAATTGCCTAATGATGGGTGCCAAGCACCTCACGAGGACCAAAGAATGGTCGCACGTCATCGAGCAAAGGTCCCCGGACGAAATTAGGGTATGACACTCCAGAAGGCTGTTGCTTCTGGAGGAAGCAACCTAGCTCGCCTGGGCGAGCTGGGCGGCAAGCATCTCCCCTATTTTGCTATAAATAGGGGAGGAAGTGAGAAGGAAAAGAGGTTCAGCCCCTTAGGCACTTCTCTCTCTTTCGAATTTGCTTAGAAAAATTGTTTCCGTGAAGAAAATCCAAGCCGAGGCGCTTCCGAAACGTTTCCCTAACATTTTCGTGAGGATTTTCGCGAAGGTTTCGACCGTTCTTCGATGTTCTTCATTCGTTCTTCATCGTTCTTCAGTCTTCAACGGGTAAGTACCTCAAACTAAGTTTTTCAATTCATTATATGTACCCGTGGTGGTCCACATTTTGTTTCATGTATTTTCATTCTCGTTTTCATTTACTTTTCATACCCCCTTTTGACGTGCTTGAGCCATTTATTTAAGTCATTTCTCGCTTAATCTAAAAATGAAATAAGTTTCCACTGATCGTTTGAATTGTATCATCCGTTACTTTCGTTTGAAATGAATTCCGACCGTTCGGTCGTGCCGTAACCACGTTGGAAATCAAAAAAAGAGGTAAAATAATAATATAATAATAAAAAAAATACCCTTTTAGTAAAATAAAAGCGTAAGATCAATCGGACGTTTTCTCTTTGGGACTTCTCATTCTTAATTGAATTGACTAATAACTAAAGTGAAACTAAGGCTAAAATCAACTCGCCTAGTCAAGCTCGTCCACAAAAATAGTTTTTTTTTTAAAGTTTATCATGTCAGTTTCTTACTAAGTGAAAAGGGATCATTTTTAAGGTCCAACGCCTTAAAATGATCACCCTTCAAAGTAAAAGAATCACCTGTTTCACGCATAAGGAAGAACTACGTAGGTCTGATTTCCACTCCAAAGGAGGGTACGTAGGAGCAAAAGCCCCGCTTTTGTCGACCTTAAAAATAAAAAGAAATAAAAGTTAAGGTAACACAAATTTCACAATTCTAAAAAATAGGTTGTTGTCTTTCGAGACAAACGTAAGAGGTGCTAATACCTTCCTCAAACGTAAATACAACTCCCGAACTTAGAATTTTCATTTTGACCGGTTTCCTTCGGTTTTCTCGACGTTTTCCACAAATAAACGTTGGTGGCGACTCCACGCATCTTTCCTTCTTTGGAAAGCGCACCCGTGAGCCTCGCCTCACTCGCCCGCAAAAGGGCACGTTGCGACACCCACCTTATTAGGGCCTACTAAAGTTAATCCCATTTGATCTCTATGAACACCGGTATTTCCATTAACCCATTGACATTTAAATACAGGCACTCTGAATTGATTATAATCAAGCTCCCAGATTTCTTCAATAACTCCGAAGTATGGCATTAAGGCTTGAATTGGGTTGTTATCTGATGCACTAGAAAAGTGTTTAGAATGAGCCTCCACAATGACCCCACTATTTTGCACACTACTTTTATCATCTTGTGACTTTGTGTAGAAAAAATAATTGTTTATATCATACCCCTTCCAAGTGGGGACATTTAGATTTGGACCAATAGCCAACAATCTTAATGTTTTGGAAGCATTGTCATCACTAATGATTGTTTCTTTAAACCAGTTTATGAAAGTTCTATTATGCTCTTGCAACAATTTCATCATGTTCATTTTTGGGTGAATAGATGTGAGATATTCTTTGTGAGTTCGTATGTAGGGAACGACCTCTTGTGTGTTATTCAAGATATACAAATGCGCTTATGAGACATCTTGTCAAGTCATGGTTACAACATTGTATCCTCGTGTCCCTTTACCTCCTCGTGTCTGGTCATGATGAGTTTTTGGTACCCTGACAGGTTGAACTGTTTCTATGTATTGTGAACAAAACTCAATAGCTTCTTCAGCAACATACCTTTCAAAAATGGAAGCTTCTGGTCGGTATTGATTTTTGGTATAACCCTTCAACACCTTCATGTACCGCTCAATTGGATACATCCACCACAAAAAAACTAGACCACACAACCGAATTTCCCTCACAAGATGAACAATTAGGTGAACCATGATGTCAAAAAATGATGGAGGAAAATATGTAACACCCTGATATATATATCTATAGTAATTATGTTTGATGTTTGATTATTTGTTGCATTATTTTTATCCGTAATTATTTTCAAGGAGGTTAATTTAGTTAATAGAGGGGTGTGGGTAGATAAGGATCTAGCTTCTCAAAGAAGTCTCTTGAGAAAGCTTCTCAAAGAAACCACATTGAATCCCGGTCACATTGGCATGGTCGGAACTTCCAAATGATATCCCTTTGTAAAACCCAAAATGCTCTCAGCGCTCTTATGTAGTGATGTGGGTGTTTGACCCAGAGCATTGTTATTAGCTTTGTTTTCTGAAATCCATATTAAGTCTCCTTTGTTTTGGCATGGTAGAGGTTTGCGTGGAACCGTCAATCAAGGACAAAGAAGAAATCTCCAAGTGACGTGACGAGGAAACCGGGGGATAGCTCACAATAGGTGAGGGGAGTTTATTATAAAATTTACCATTTTAACACCATAGCTAGGGTCAGGGAACCTAGCTATGAGGATATTTGCCTGTCCCTGTTGCATGCTGATTTTTCTTCAAAGAAAATTACGTTTGAACTAATGGGATGTGATATATATATATATGTGTGTGTGTGTGTGTGTGTGTGTGTGTGTGTGTGTGTGTGTGTGTGTGTGTGTGTGCGAAATGCGATTTATTGTTGATGTCACTATTAAGGATTTTAATTGATATGTGATGATAATGATAATTATGATGATATTGATTTGAGATGGCGTTGTTAATAAAGACCATGTCAACATGAATTGTTATTATTGATGAATATGTGAATATGAAATGAGGTTTCTGTTGTTGTTGATAACGTCATTGAGATGAGATCATATTTATGTTGTGAATGACATGGAAATGGAATGTTGATTGATGTTGGAAATGCATTGGCATGTGCATGTTGTGTATTTTCATGGGGGGCACTGTGCACTGACCTTCCTGGGTCTTTGGCACTAGCTTTTGGCCATGATCATACATCGTATGGAGTGTATGTCATGGGGGGGTAGAGTGCACTGACCATGTCGGATGGCCCAAACGTGGGTAACTAGTATGGTTAGAGAATCTAAGCATTTTTGAGGGGATGCTTAGGCGCTTTAATTGGTCCATGGTCTTTGGCACTTACTTTTGGCCGTGATCATAGCTTATACGACACAGGAAATACAGTAACTGTGGCCAAGCGTACTTTGTACTAGGGGGTTGTCACCTGGTAGGGAACACCTTTGGGCTCCCAGGCTGATCACTTATGGGAGGGGGGTTGTTACGTGAACAACCGGGTGGTCGCGACAAACTCAACACAGTTCCCTAAGTGAGAGTGTCGTGTGGACACGCTTAGGCTATTTCCTAAGGTTTGGTTGTTGTTGGTACGTACCACATTGCATCTGAGTGTTGAGTCAGGTGCATGCATCATTCTGTGCAGTCTTGATTGGGTCCATGGATGGATGATGAGTAATTGTTGGATGTGGATGATGAATATTTGTTGGATATGAGTGTTGAATAATGATTGTTGTGTATGCTCATCATGTGTGCCTATGTTCCTTGCTAATTGTGTGGTTGAAACCTGTGATGATCACGAACCTTGTTCGTGGGAGCAGAATGACAGTGACAGGGTGCAGGGAGTAAGATTTTGGTGAGGAGCCGCCGAGCCGACGTGATGACGTTGGCGTTATTTTGGGAGAGAGTTGTGTTTTGTAATCAACTCCTCCGTAGTTGGTTTTTAAGTTTTATTTTGTTGAGTTAAAGATGTAAAACTGGGATTTTAATTATACTTATGAACAGATTTAATTTTCATTTATGTGTATGACGTGTACCGAGTTACTGTTTCTATATAATTATGTATATTCACTTAAGTAATGGCATGTTGTTGGATGAATGCATGTTGTGACAAAAATTACTTCGGTTTTCATAAGCAAAATTAAGGGAGTTCTTTTAATAAAAATTAAAATTATTGAATATTAGAGTGTGGATACCGTAGCGATGAGGCGGGTCGTTACAAAATACATCTCCAACTAACAAAGGACAATGGCAGCCTCATTCTCCAAATCATCCAATTATTGAGGGTAAATGACTTTGCTACAGATGACATTAAAAAGAAAGCACAAATGGGTTATCGCAACCCTAACTTTGTCAGGCAAGATCCCGTGAATCGTAATAGGCAATAGTTGTTGCATTAAGACATGGCAATCATGAGACTTCAAGCCAACCAAATTCAGATCATTGAGGGCTACAAGGCTCTTGATATTTGGAGTATCCTTGTGGAACTTTTACATTCTGCAAACATTGACAAAAACTTCTCTTCTCTGTTGTTGACATTGTGTGGCATGCTGGGGGTAGATATGTTCGATGACCTTGTGATATTGGATGCAACTGCTCTTGTATTCCCATGTTAACCAAGTCTTGACGACATTTCAAACCATCCTTTGTCTTGCCTTTGATGTTAAGAAGGGTATCAAGTAAAATATCATAGACATTTTTCTCCACTTGCATAATGTCTAGACAGTGACGCACATGTAGATCAGACCAGTATGGAAGATCAAAGAATATAGACCTTTTCTTCCACATGTTTATGGGAGATGATGCTTCTTTTAGGTCTTCCCAAATATAGTTGCGATGTCCTTTACCCGATCATACACTTCGTTTCCAACTAATGGTTGTGGTGGACTTTCATTCTCCTGACTTCCATTAAAAGCTTTTTTCAATCGCCGATATGGGTGAAAAGGTTTCAAAAATCTTCTATGTCTGATATATACTGTCTTCTTTCTATGTCTCAGTTGGATGAAGCTTGTGTTTCTCTCACAGATAGGACATGCATGATGCCCTTTGACATTGTATCCACTTAAATTTCCATATGCTAGAAAGTCAATAACAGTACAAAACACCATTGACCGTAACCTGAAGGGCTACTGCAGATTCCCATCCCACACATCAACCCCGTCTTCCCACAATATTTTCAAGTCTTCAATTAACAGAGTGAGATATACATCAATATCATTCCCTAGCTGCCTTGGACCCGCTATCATCATACATAGGATAATGTATTTTCGCAAAATGCACAACCAAGAAGGGAGGTTGTAAATCATCAGCAAAACAGGCCATGAATTGTGGTTTGTGCTTAAGTTACCATAAGGATTCATTCCATCCAAAGCAAGAATAAGCCTTAGGTTCCTTGGCTCTTCTCCAAAATTTGGATACAAACAATCAATTGTCTTCCATTATGGAGAATCGACCGGATGTCGGAGTAGTCCATCCCTTTTTCTGTCATCTGCATCCCATCTAAGGTTTTTTGCATCATGTCCATTAGCAAACAATCGCTTAAACCTTGGTATTATGGGAAGATACCAGAAGACCTTTGCAGGATGACAATTATTGGTTGTTGCATCATCACTGAATTCGTTATGCTATACTTTGTATCGTGATACCCCACACATGGGGCACTATCGTATTTCTGCAAACTGATTTCTGTATAATATGCAATCATTAGGGCATGCATGGATCTTCTAGTACTCCATTCCCACAGGACATAAAATCTTTTTCTCCTCGTAGTGATTTTTCGGCAATGTGTTATGTTCAGGAAGCATGTTCTTCAATAACACCAGCAATGCAGTGAAGCTTTTATCACTCCACCCAAATCTTGCCTTTAAGTTGACCAAAGCTAACACTGCTGACAACCGTGTGAAAGTTGTGCACCCCGAATACAATGGAATCTTTGAATCACGTTCTATGTTGTCATACAAAGGTGCATGTGCTTGTTCAAAAGTGTCTTGTCCAAGACCATGAATCATGTCATCTATACGATCTCCGGTGTCTTCATGAACTGGCTCAGTGCGGGAAACAGTTGGGATGTCGAGCACTTCCCCATGCCATATCCATTTTGTGTAATTTGGAATGATGTCGTGACATATAAGATGCGATCTGATTTCATTTACTAATTGTCATCTCCCATTCACACATTTAACACACGGGCAGAAAAATTTCCCCCCCAAACTTTTAGCATTAAGTTGTGTAAATTATAGGAATTGTTCGACCCCATTCTTATACTCATCACTCATGCATGATGCTTTCATCCAACTTCAATCCATGTTTCATCTTTGCTATTGATCAGAATCATTAAGTTATATATCATGCATGTTAAACTCACTTTTTTCATTAAAGGTGTGGCTCTATCCCATTCAGGAAGACATTTTTATAGTTGATTCAAACGTATAGGTAAAATCTATTTTGTTAGATTGACAAAATTTCAACAACATTTCGCATTGGTCTTCAGGTACACAAGATGAAAATGGTGACATGTTGCACAATCACCACAGTCAAATATGCACCTGAAGAACAATCTGAAATGCAGTACACCGAATTTTCTTCAAATCATGCAAAAGAGAATTTACCTCTACGTATGAATCAGCTATAAAAAATGTCCTCCCAATCTGTCCAAGCGGACAATTCAAGACTCAATACACTGATTAATTCAAACTATCTGTATTAATCAGTGTATTGAATCTCAAACAGAAAACTAAGTTTCACTCATAATGCACGTAACTACTAATATCAAAGAATACTTATATTTCAACAAGGGCGTACAATAAGCACAGTAGTTTCATAAACAGATACATACCTCAAAAGATGCTGCCTAACAACCACAACGAGTGCAGGGATGCAATAAAATGGTACAGAAAAATATGTAGTTCTGAAGTCCTTGATATAATCTATACCACGAATGGGGGAAACAATCAAAACAAGAAGTAAAACAATACAAAGGTAGGAAATATTAAAGCTATTAGACCTTATTCAAATGATTGAAAACCATGGAAGCCAACTATGTTGATATATTTATATCCAAAGCAAGTTGGTATGTTCAATGAGGTTTCTCATGTTGGATGCAACATGAACTAGTCTTTATTAATAAGGACGGTTCTGGTATGTTCAATGAGGTTTCTCATGTTTTAAAGACAAAATAACTCTATCAGCCTACAAAGACATGCAACCACATTAGTATAATAATCTTAACATTAATTAGGCTTTTACTTTCTATACATAACTCTCATAGCTTGGGTAAAAACAAATATAAAATACAAGATTCTATGTAACATTGAAAAAAAAATCAATCAATCAATAATAAACTTTATTTTGACACAATTTACAAAGGATTTCTCCTAACTTCTATAGTAATTACTTATATGATATACCCTACATTTTCCCAACAAATAATCCAACATTTCTATACAACATTGTTGTACACTATACGTATATATACTTGTTTCTTACTTACCATCAAAAGAATAATCCATGAAGCAAGGACACCAAGAGGAAGAAAGGTATAACATGAACAAAAAAAGAAGATGTAGCTGAGGCATAATAATAGTAATAAGGATAGTTATTAGGTTCGGAAATCACTGTCCTGAACCTGATGAAGAAGGGTTGTTGGATTTCAAAGGTGGAGGAGGAGCAGTTCCTAATGGAGGAGTTTGTGAAGGCTTTGATGGTGGTAGTAACACTAGTGATGGTGGAGGTTGTGAAGGCTTTGTTGGTGGTGGTAGCATAAGTGAGGGTGGAGGGTATGTTAGGAGTGGAGAAGGTGGTGGATCATATGATCACAAAAGAAATGGGAGGAAGTAGCAGATGATAGGAAAGAAATTTGGTTGAGAATTGAGTTTGACTGAAATATTTAACGAATTGAGTTTGAATAGTTCATGAGTAGTTTAGCTCACTTATAACCTTGCTTACTAGTGGGATTGATTCATTGGAATAATAATAATTATATGTATAAGATATCAGTCTTAGGGAGCTTAAAGATGAAAGATGGATTTGTATTGATATGTTTCATTGTACAGCAAACTATGATTATTAGGTAAATGCCATGCTTATACAAAGTTTAACTTTTGTAACCAACTTAAATAATCAACAGATTTAGTAACTAAACATAATTGTCCTAACTACATTAATAACATGGTAAAATCCAGAATAAGGATAAAAAGATATTTTGGGGATTAAAAAAAATAAGTGTGTAACCTACCAATAAATAATTTTTAACAAATAATTTTTTCTGGAAATTTGTAACAAATAATTTTTTATCCTGGGAGAGAAATTATTGTTGAGAGAGAGAAATTTCACTTTCAGACATGTCTTTCACTAAGTTTTCATACCAATCGACATTTCTCTTTACTTATTCATTGCCTTGCTACATTTGATTTTCTTGTCTAATTGTGATGGCCACCAGGTTCTAATGGGCATTACTATGTACAACAGCCTATCCCATCGCCTCCCCTGGTAAACAACTATGGAAATGGGAATATGAGCATGCGGCATTTAGGCGCTTTTTTCAACTCAACTCAATTCAAAAGTGATCAGATATTTTTTACCTATGAAATGATTATGGAAATGACCAATGCATTTTCTACTCAAAATGTTATTGGGGAAGGAGGGTTTGGGTGTGTTTACAAAGGTTGGCTGCCAGATGGAAAAATAGTTGCAGTAAAGAAGCTTAAGGCTGGTAGTGGACAGGGAGAAAGGGAATTCAAGGCTGAAGTGGAGATCATCAGCCATGTTCATCATCGACATTTGGTGGCATTAGTTGGTTATTGCATATGTGAGCAGCAAAGAATTCTTATCTATGAGTATGTTTTCTTCAAAGATCATCACTTGCATGGTAACGTGAGTTTCCCTTGATTTTTTCTTCAAAAATGATAATGGAGTTCATGTTTTCTCTGTATTTCATTTGGTTCTCATGATCATATGTGTATTATTACAGAAAGTGGAATGCCAGTGTTAGATTGGGCCAAGAGGCTAGAGATTGCAATAGGTGCTGCAAAGGGCTTAGCATATCTGCATGAGGATTGTAAACATATCTGTATTTATTTTCTTCTCCCATAAGTGCTTATAAATTTTTTTTATCTAAACATAACCTCTATATTCTTCAAGTGGAATGCAGCATTTTAAAAATCTTTTTGACAATTGGGGAAATGATTGTGAAAATGTTGTGTAGAAAATCTGAACTGCACAATTCAATTTTAATTTCTAACAAATTTTAGGCGGAACCCAGATGGTTTAAGTGGGTTCAGTTAAACTCATTATATGATGTGTATAGGTTTTCAAGTAATGTGTTGAAATACTCCTTTTATCCTTGTCGAGTGAGTCATAATTTTCCGTTATCTGAAGACACTCCTAGCTACCCTTTATCCATGAATTATGGGCCAACAATTCAATAATTCTTAATTTGTTATCCTCTCATTCCTTAACTTTGCTTGATGTTTGATGGAAGTTATGAGAAGATTATGTACTGATGTATGAAATTTTTCTAAAGCAGAGAACTATCCTAAATCCTAGAAGATCTTACAAGTTAAAATATGAATACCTTTTAGATCTCAATAGTGTTATGAAGATCATTTCACGCTTTAAGAAAGATCGTTGGTACTTTTGATTCACTTTATCTGTTTATGTTTCATTGTATCTTAAGGACATCACATAATTATTGACTATGCTTCGCTCTTTCGAACATTTCTCTAAACACCAACGTGTTTGTAACTAAAAACAAACGTAAATTTTGGGTAGGAGGTTAGCAACTATTCCAACTATCACAAACACAAAGTAGACATTTAGAAGAGGAAGCATATTTTCAACCTTTTGAGGACCTAACTGTTAGAAAATAAAATAAAAAAATGAAAGAAAATAAATACGAAAAAGATGCACAGTCTTGAATTAAATAATAAAATAAGAGTAGCAAAATAAATTTAATTGACAGCACATGAATAATGCATTATAACATACAATAAGCACAAGAAAAAAAATAAATTAGGGGAAAAAAGATATAGCCTGGGTTGAAGCGTGTAAACACTATCATTAAAGAGAAAACGCCCCACTGCACTAGTAGGAAAATTTGATTGTGCTCCTCTCCCAAGATACGACAACCCGTTGGTTCCCAATCGTGTGCAGCGAAAGGATCCCCGAACCTTCTGAACACCAATGCTCTTGCTCTCATAAAAATAAGTTCAATTTTTTTTTAGAGAAAGAAACCAGACGTTCTCTGTATCCTATTTTAGAAAAAGAGAAAAGATATATATATATATATATATATATATATATATATATATATATATATATATATATATATATATATATATATATATATATAGGCATTTTTGCAACAACAAAATACGACCGTTGGAAATATGACCGTTGGAAAATCAACCTACAGTTGTCACAACAAACATAACAAACTAGTTGACTCATTAAAACAAAATCTTAAGAAAATCTAAAATAAATATTTTATTTTATAAAATAGAATTAATATAATTAATATATATTTATAAATTTTAAATTAAAACACAAATATTTACCAACATTCCCCCACATAATTTAAAATTTTAAAATATATTTTTTGAAAGATAATTTGTATAAAAACATAAGAGAAAGAGCATGTGATATTGTATTTCGGTATAAGGAACCTTCCGGGTTTGAGTCTTATACCTTGTGTTTATGAACTTCCATCCGAGAAAAATGTAGTGACTTGATTGTCTTGAACTACATATTCTTTAACTGGACTTTAGTACACAACCCCTACAATATTGGCGTTCAATTAGGTTCTAATCAGTGGTAGCGCGTTATACGGCCTTGCGCTTGTATCTTGTTTCGTGAGTGTCCCTTAGAGATTAGCCCATATCTCATAGTGGCGGCCCCACCACCACACTCACTAGGTGAATCCTCAAAGAGTGAGTTGTGACCCCCACCCCTACAATAATTGTCATCGGACTCATTAAGAGGTATTTTTTAAACCAAGAATACACATATATAAATACCTCAACCTTAATATTGCCACAATTTATAATACGCCTCGTCATAGGAATGAGAAATGGAACAGCTCCGCCAAATTTCATTTTGGTGTACTTTAGTCAACAAACAATTTCGTTGTTACCCGTTGAACTCCATTCATGGGATCACCAATCACACGGAGACGGGTGTCCATTGTTGTAACAAAATAATGGGCTTCAATCTCATTCCCTTCGATGACTCAAGTACTTGTTGACGCGTCAACCCTTTTGTAAACGGATCCGCAATATTATTTTTTGACCTGACAAAGTCAAGAGAAATGACAACATGAGAAATCAAATTTCTTATAGACTTATGTCTCACTCTTAAGTGTCTTCTTTTTTCATTAAAATTTTGCTAGTCACTTTAGATATAACAATTTGACTATCACAGTGCATTGGAATTTGAGGTATACATCGCATAATACATTTTTAAGAAATTCAGCCTCACTAATAGTAGTATTTAAGGCAATAATTTTTGCTTTCATGTTAAATAATAATTTTTCTAGTAGATTTTCATGATACTGCACAACCAGCTAAAGCAAAGACATAATCACTTGTCAATTTTATTTCATCAGAATCAGAAATCTAATTTACATCATTAAACCCCTCAATTACTTCTTAATGTACCAACTGCATATGCAATGTCAAGCCTAGAGAAGTTTGTCAAATGCAACATAGAACCAATAATTTGAGAATATTTATGTGAAAAAATGCGTTTACTCAAACTTTTCTTTAACTCAATAGATGAGTCATAAGGAGCAGAAACATGTTTCACATCAAAATGATTAAACTTCTTTAATATATAGCTTTTCAACATAATAAGATTGGATAAAAAATCATACCATCATTTTTCTCTATAAGCTTAGTACCCAAAATCACATCTACAAAACCAAGGTCTTTTATATCAAAATTTCTAGACAAGAAAAACTTCACATCATTTATGAAATTCATTTACTACCAAATATCAATATGTTATCCAGATACAAACATAAAATAACATGTTCATTATTATTAAATTGCTTCACATACACACATTTATCACTATCATTAATTTGAAAATCATACAAAAGAATAACTTAATCAAACTTTTGTGTCAATGCTTTGGAGCTTGTTTCAAACCATACAAAGATTTAACAATTTATTTTTCAAGAAAAAATATTTTCAAAGAAAGTCACATCTTTAGACTCCATAATAGTACCATTAGAAATTTCAGATACTTCTGAATTAATAACTAAGAATCCATAAGTAGTATTATGTAAAAAATATCCAACAAAATATAATTAATATTTTTTTTCAATTTTCCTTTTCTTATTAATAGGGATATTAACCTTTACTAGACACCCCCACACTTTAAGATATTTCAGATTTGATTCTCTTTTTCTCCATAGCTCATAAAGATTTTTTTTTTGTTTTTAATTTTTTTATAAGGTACTCTATTAAGAATACGACATGCAGAATATAAAGCTTCACCAAAGTGTTTATTTTATTATTTTTGTGTGTTATATTTTCACAGGCTTATCTTTTATCAATGAGTTATATATAAAGAGATAATCAGTCAACATGTAGCAACAAAATACTTGCAATAATAATAATAACGTTAAACAATAGAAATTAAAAAACCAAACAACAAACGTCCTGATTTTAAAGACTTGTGTTCACATGATCATTTGACTAAGTAAAAGATAACTTCCTAAGGCAGGAATGAAAGTAGTGAGATGCTTTTAGTTTTTTTTTTCACACAAACTAATTCTAAAAGCATTTTATCTTAAACAAAAATATAATTGACAAAGAAAATATTTTTCAACAATCTCATACTAATTTAAAATTTCAGGAAATGAATAATGCATTGTGTTTTCATCCATTAATTTTTCATGCTTTCTAGGTAGGAACTCGGTCATATCCATTATAGATATTTTGATACAACATCATGCTACTGCAGAAAAGACTATGCAAGAAGAAAGTATAAAACTTTTTCTCTCTAAAACTTTTTCTCTCTAAGACTGTTAGAAAATAAAATAAAAAATGAAAGAAAATAAATACGAAAAAGATGCACAGTCTTGAATTAAATAACAAAATAAGAGTAGCAAAATAAATTTAATTGACAATATATGAATAATGCATTATAACATACAATAAGCACAAGAAAAAAAATAAATTAGGGGAAAAAAGATATAGCCTGGGTTGAAGCGCGTAAACGCTATCCTTAGAGAGAAAATGCCCCACTGCACTGGTAGGAAAATTTGATTGCGCTCCTCTCCCTAGATACGACAACCCGTTGGTTCCAATCGTGTGCAGTGAAAGGATCCCTGAACCTTCTGAACACCAATGCTCTTGCTCTCATAAAAATAAGTTCAATTTTTTTTTTAGAGAAAGAAACCAGACGTTCTCTATATCCTATTTTAGAAAAAGAGAAAAGATATATATATATATATAGGCATTTTTGCAACAACAAAATATGACTGTTGGAAAACCAACCTACAGTTGTCACAACAAACATAACAAACTAGTTGACTCATTAAAAGAAAATCTTAAGAAAATATAAAATAAATATTTTATTTTATAAAATAGAATTAATATAATTAATATATATTTATAAATTTGAAATTAAAACACAAATATTTACCAACACTAACTAAGGAATTACATTGCGCGTGATTTTTTTATTTATTCGGAAGACAACTGTCTGCAACAAACTTCTGGATTTTTATATTTCATATTTTATTTCAAATATGAATAACTAAATTATTTTATCAACTCTAGGCAGCCAAAAGATTATTCACAGAGATATAAAGTCCGCAAACATACTTTTGGATAATGCTTATGAGGCACAGGTATGCATACATTTTGTTTTGGTCATGTGCTATGGTGAAATTTATTTTTCAATCTAGACACATTAGTTTTCTCTAAATACGATGTTTGGATGGTAATTCACCCTTGTTTTAGTACAGGTTTCTAACTTTGGACTTGCGAGGTTAGCTGATGCTGCCAATACCTATGTATCAACTAGGGTCATGGGAACCTTTGGGTATGTTTCCTTTTCCTGAACATAAAGAAAGGGTACTAATGTATATAGATTATCATATCAAATCAGGCAAGTACTCTTCATTTTGTGGAGAATGCAAATATCAGAGAAAGTGTCTTTCGAAGGTGAACAATTTAATTCAAAGTTGGGAAGTTAGCTTTGAACTTTGGTAGCATTTGGCCAAATTTCTTTAGGCATTTATTCTCTTTAAAAGGAAAAGTTGGGTCAAACAAAATTTGGAAAAGCTATAAAAGATAAAATTAGCATTTTTTTGTTAATGAAGGAAAGACAACAAACAGAGCTTTCACAGAAGCTAATTGGAGGACTTCTATCTTTAAGGAAAAGAGAACCTGAAAAAAGTTGAGCCAAAAACTACCTTAACAAGTTGTTTTCAATGTTTTCTGTACAAATCTTTGAAAATAGGAAATAGAATGAAAATAACGTGGTAATTTTGTAATTAAAGTGAAGACAGAAAATGAAAACAGAAAACAAAATTGCAAGTAAATGCCCCCTTAGTCTTTGTCTATTAATGAATTGGCATAGAATATGATATGAATAATCACTTTGACACTTTGTCTTTCCTACAGATTTCCTCTAGAGTTGTTAGGAAAGATGAGTACAGATTGTCTTGTCATGCAAAACCATCATGTGTGTATATATAGTCCATATATTATTATTAAGTAAGAGGCTTTTAGTGTTTTTTACAATCTCACAACAATTTAATAGGACAAATTGTCTTCAATTAGAGTTTTAAACCACTCATGAGACATGAATGTACCTTCAAATTGGTCCTGTTTTATAGATTTACAACTTGTATTGTTTGGACAAGTCTATGATGGCACACCCCTGGGTGCACTGTTGCACCATTTAATATGAGCCATTGGATCAATTGGATGACTTGGTATAATCATATTCATAGTCTTCATTGATGCAGAAAGTTTTGAAGCAACATTAAAAATTTACTAAATATTTTAGGTCCAGGCTCCTAAAGATAGGACAGTTAATGGCATGTCTGTCGTTTTTCCTAATTATTTGAATATTGCTTATGCTATTAAAGATGCCATTGTTGACTCTTCCTTAGTTCTTAAACATTAAGATACTGATAGGAAACCCAGATCCAATTAACTCAACAAACCACAATCCAACTAACCCAGCAACTACTAAGGCTGGGTTTGTTACTAAAAGCCCTCACAAGCACAATCTAAAAGGGGCAAGAGGATTTAGGAAAGAGAGTTAGGGGACAGAGAAAAGAAGGTCTAAGGAGATTTGTTTGAATAGGAATTTTTTCAATAGGAGAGGGCACCAAAAGCCTTAGAGTTTGTATTCGGCATTGTGTTTGTGACCAAAGGTTTTGCCTTGGCTTGGATATTTTGCTCTTAGTATTCTATGTATCTTCATACATTTTCTCAACAAAAATAGTCTATCTTCTCCTAATTTTCTTTGTGCATAATTTCTCTAGATCTTTTTTTGGTGAATTAATTTCTCTAGATATTTATTTCACTATCAAATCAGTTTGATGAAGTTCATTAGCTATAGACGTTTGAAATTCAGTAATAGAATTTTTTATTTGATTTTGGACGTGATAGTATGGCATATCCCCGGGAAAGCTTCTAAATATTCCAAAGTTGTCTAGTTTTTTCGAGATCTTGACAACTTGTCCAGATGAAGATGATAAGGTACTCAGTCTTATCCTATCTAAATAAGTGATGTTGGTATGCAAATCCATTTTTTGACATATTCATAGCTTGTAATTGAGCTGTCTTTCTTGATTTATACTGGTCATGGGTCATGACATTGCGGAATGTGGACCACTTTCTTTTCTTTTGTTTATCAGAAAAAGAAAAAAAAAGGAAATTTGGAGTCTTACAAAAATTATTGATTTCGGAAAATAGAAACGGACAAATCAATATCTATATACTAAAACTAGAGTATGGAAAAATTACTAAAATGCTCATGGTTGAGGTCTTGACATTTGTCCCTTTTAATGGTTTTTTGGTCATTTTGAGTGTCCAATTGCCACTCCTCTGATTGTGCCACGTTTTTTTAGATGGAAAGTTTTCATTTTTTGGGTGTGCCACGTTGCTTCATTTGTTGACACGTGCATTTTTGCTCTGCCTTCATCTCAGACGTGTGCCACACAAAGATCGAGTCTGCCTTCATCTCACCACTCTTCAATCTTCCATTCTTCCTTCTTTTCTCCAACAAGCTTGATTTAGAGTGCGAGGAAGTGTTGCTAATTTAATTTGGGGTTTGGTTGGGTTTCAGCGATTATCTGTTCAAGCTTCTCCTAATCGGCGACTCTTCCGTTGGAAAATCCTGCTTGCTTCTCAGATTCGTTGTGAGTCATCACTTTATTTGCTTCTCCTAATCTCTCTTTTTGTTCACTTCCTTTGTTTCTTCGTTTCGTTTCAGGATGACTCCTAGGTCGACAGCTACGTAAGTACCATTGGAGTTGATTTCATAATTATCACTCTTCTTCTCTTTTGTTATTTCTATTTATGGCCCAACACTCATTTTTATTTTATTTTCAGAAAATCAAAACCGTGGAGCTGGAGGGGAAAACCGTCAAGCTACAAATTGTGAGTATTCACACTTCACTGACACAAATCAATGTCTTTTACCGACTACTTCATTTATAATGCCCCCGATCTATATTATTGTGTTTTTAGTTTGTTTGGTGTAATTTATCCTAATTTCTGCATTCACCTCTGCCGGTGTTGGATAATGAGAATCAAAGAGAAATCATCATTTCACTTGATCATATTCATGATTATGGCCACATGCATGCCAAGCTTGGAGTCATTTGTTGTGTTTTGTTTAGTGGGATGGAGCTGGACAGGAGCGATTCAGGACTATAACAAGCAGTTATTATAGAGGAGCACATGTTTTTGTTGTCCTTTTATATTTTTTGGTACTTGTGTGTCTTGCAGTTGCAGTGTTCAGATGCTCAGGTTTTTTGGAATAGGTTACGACTCTCCCACTTTTGCCACTGCAATGTTTGATTTAATCCCTGCTTTTACCTTCATACTTGTCATCGTCTTCAGGTTTTTATTACTGTTCTCATTTGTAACTTCTGTTTTCTCTTGAAGGCACTGAAACATATCAAAGAGCTTGTGACTTAAGATCTCAGCAATGAACCCTTGCTAATTATTGCAGTGATAAGTGCAACCAATTTCCAAAGATATTAATTTGGAATACCTTATAGACTTAGGCTCTGTTTGGTTTAGGGAGGGAGAAGAGAAATTTTGTGAGTCCCATGTGGGACTTACACCTTTTACACTCAAATTTAATTAAAAAAATTATCTTTTATTTTTATTCTCTCTATTTTCATCCACTAAACCAAACAACCTTATAGTAGTAGTCTTGCATAATTTTCTAACTAATTCTCAAGCTTATTTTTTTGGTAATTGTCCTTATAGTATGGAAAAATTGGATTGGAAAGCTAACAGTACTCAGGCCAAGTCCATTGGCACATTGGTATCAATCGCTGGAGCCTTAATAATTACTCTGTACAAAGGCCAAGCAGTCATAAAGAATCATCCATCAAATAAATTGTTCCCCAAAAAACATGTTTCATCTGAGCAATTTGACTGGGTAATAGGGGCAGTGTTGCTTGCGGGTCATAGCTTTGTTCTCTCATTTTTGTTCATAGTTTAGGTAACCAATGCAAATCTCAAACACCATTTTGGCTTATTTGCAAACAAGACAATAAAAATGCTCAAAATCTCGATTTTACTTTTACTTTCTTTGATGTTTGTAGACATGGATAATTAGAAATTACCTTGCAGAGCTTGTGATAGTGCTCACTCACGGTACATTAGTTGCTATGCTATCTATCCCACCTTGACGGATTTCGGTAACGGATCCAAAAGCTTTGAGATTAGGATTTGATGTGAATTTGATAGCTATTGCATTGCAAGTAAGAATAAATGGTGATACTATTTCCTATATCAGCATGAGTCTTCTATTTCTTGCTCTGAATTTCGATTAACTTGATCTGCTTCTGAATGTAGGCAATAATTGGTGTATCCCTTCGAAGTATTGTTCATATATGGGTCATGAGCAAGAAGGGCCCTCTCTATGTGGCAATGTTTAAGCCAATTGGAATCATCTTTGCGGTCATCATAGGAATTGCCTTTCTTGGTGACTCTATCTATCTTGGAAGGTATATGTTTCTTTCATGTCTCAATCATAAGAAAAATTGGAGGTGTGTCCACTTATGGACTTATGATTTTATTAATGGGAGATTTTTGTTTTCGTGTGAATGAATGCAATTTAAAAAATACTTTAGTCTAAGGACTACAATTATGAAAGGGGGACCTTTTGTTTGCGTGTGTGTGAATGCAAATTAAAAATACTTTAGTCTTAGAAGGACAATTATGTGAGTATGGTTTTGTTTATGTACAGTGTGCTTGGAACAGCCATAGTGGTTATTGGTTTTTATGCTATTATTTGGGGGAAAAGCCAAGAGCAAGCAAAGGAAGAGTGTAAAGTCTATGATGACTCGGAATCATACTCGCCCATTGTCCCTCTTTTGGAGAACAAAAGAATGGAGGAATAGAATCATAGCAATCATTTAATTTCTCTAGCTTCAATATAAATGTCTCATGTAATATTTTGAAAACAGATTGCATTAATAAAAAAAAATTAGTCATAGTTCGATTGATTTGAAACCTTAGTCTAATTTTCTAACAAGATAATAAAAAATAAACAGCTTGAAAGACACAACCAGTTTATAGTTTGATCAATAAAAAATAATGGGTGGGGAAGAAAGTAAGAATTTTATCAGACATGCTATTTTTCCTGCATTTCACATTCACAATGCATTATTTAATATCTATTTGGCTTAATGTCAGAGAATAAGAATTGGCCGTTTTTCTAGCCACTTTACAATATCCTATCGTTGTCTATATATATTCTTTTCTCTAACAACCTTTCATTTTGTCTTATTTCGTTAATTAACGGTGCTTCTTTTCTTTCATTTCTTTCTTTAAGAATAATTATCCAATCTGTTGGGTAGGTAAAAATATATTGACAAGGGAAAATTCTTTAGTTCAAATGAGTCGCAAACCACATGTCCAGGGAAATTCCAATTCAACTGTATTCTAATTGAATTGCCGCTGCTATAGATTATCGGGCATTATTATCTTTCCTTTATCTTTCTTTTTGTTAATATCATTCACACTGTTTCATTTGAACAGCTGAATAAGTATTCTATTAGCTATATGGCCTAGCCTAGCAAAGAAGGCATACGATAGAAAATAAAGAATTTATCCTTTGAAATTTCTTAACTTCATTTTCTTCTTTACAATTTCAGTCGTGCTATTCTCATATATCTTGCTTCTGCATTTCCAGCCATTGCAGACCATTGGTTAGTTAGTATTCTCCTTTTTTACAAATTTAATTGCGATCCTTCTTTGTCCAATCAAGATATTTGCATGTCTAGAGAGGGTCTTGGGTTGTGCAATTGTGAAGTTCTTTGGCTTTGGCTACTCATGTTATTTTTATATTTTATATGTGCAATTGTGAATCATCCCATGACATTCATCTTAATATAGTGGTTATTTAAATGATGAAACATAGATAAGTAATGTTTATGTTCCTAAACTTACAAGATATCGATCCCTTATTTGGTCCTGGCATACACTTTTGTTGTTTGCCTTTTAACACTTCCTATTCCATTCATTCGGTTAGGTACCCAGCTGATATTTCCTAGAGAGCAAGAATTCACTCATTTCCTTGACACTCACGCACCCTTGTTCTTAAGGTTCATATATAAAAGACTTCCTGTGAATGAGAAAAGCAGTTCCCGCAGGTGGAGAAAGAATATTGTAGTTCAGTGAGAAAGAATATTGTAATTCAGTAAACATCCTTCAGTATCATGGATTTGGCTGTATTGTTATGTACTTTACTGACAATAAATTTACTTTTATAATCTTTTATGATGGTACGTGGGTGATTAACAAGTATCATTGATTGAGACTGCCATTTAAAAAAAATTATTCAATTTTTTTCCCTTCCTTTTGACTTTATTTCTATAAAAAAAAAATTAATTCTTAAATGATTAGAATGAATCAGAAGATTAAATTGAATGAAAAACAAATAACAAAAGTAAATCTTTATAAGATAAATAATTGAAATAACTAAAATATAAAATAAAAAATCAAATTAAATTTTAAAAATAATTATAAAAGAGACATAAGTTAAGATCGAGTTACCTATATGACAATGAGTTTGTTTCAATGGTTTACAAATGAATACTATATCCCTAATGTTTTGGATGGCAACTGGAGGATTTTGAAAACTCATGTTGTCTATACTTTTGAATCTTCCTATATATTTTTAATAAGATTTGATGTCTTACGCATCCCCTAGGCATATTAATGTACCCCTCCAGAATACCCACATATAAGTCAACCTTAGTGTAGTGAAGTTGTTTGAGGTAATCTAACAATAACAGTCTTATCCCACCAGGAGGTAATCTATTTTAAAAGGACTAAAAATATTATTATCATTAAATCGTTGGTTTGCTATAGTGGATATGAAACTGAAATAAATGCAACTATATGTTATGGAAGGATTGAAAATTGAGTGTTTGTGCATATGAAATGACATTTATGCTATATGAATAACATTCTGATTATGTGGTTTATTCTAGAAGAGAGGCTGTGATATGATTTTTATTTTTATCTTTCCAAAACTGCTTTAGGTTTGAATTTTAAGTTCATGGACTTGCCGTGTATAAAATAGGTGACTATCACTGCTTTTATGGTTATCTGCTATTCCTTGCTATCTACATATGCTTTCATGATTTTGCATATTCTCTGCAAGTCCATGAAATTTTTTTTATTAGATTATCCATCTAATGGCTGTTTGATAGTTATGTAAATTTTGATTACACATATTTCATCTTCATTACAAGATGGTGTGAAGTTGTAACATCTAACTTGAAATTTTAAATCATTGTTATTCCCTTTTTAATCCCCATCCTTCATTCCCTGGTCATTTGAAATTTTTTCTTTACAATTGGCTGTGATAGTGCTGAGAAAATACACATGATTCTTTGCTTCCATTTTGCTTGAGTACAAAAATTTGGTCAAGTTAAATGTTGAATACCTATGTAAAATCTAGGAAGAAGGTAGTTGATTTTTATTTTATTCCTTTCTTAACTTTTATCTTTAGTTGGATTAGAATCTAATTATTATTAAGCCAGATCTGCAATTGTCTGATTTTTGTTTGTTGTAAACATTTATATTATAAATGTTAAAATTATTTTTATTATTTGTTCAATTATTTGGTTTTGCAAGAGGTTGCGACAATTCCTAGAGAGATAAAAAGCCAAGAAAAAGAGATTGGAAGAGAAGATAACAAGCTATGCTAAAAAAACATTTATATTATTATTATTATTATTATTATTATTATTATTATTTAGTTATTGTTGTTTGTTTCATGTTTTTTCTTCTTTGCTGATTTTTTTCGGTTTTTTCCCCTTTCTGATTTTCCTGCTTGCAAGGTTCTTTCTTTGTGCTTTGTTTTATGCATGTTTATTATTATTATTATTTTGATGGAATGTTCAAGCTATTTGAGAGGTACTTCAACTTCAAATTTCATGCTATTGTGTTATGGATTTATGTCTTCTTTCTTCATTCTTATTAATTCGTGTTTCATTTTCTTTACAATTGCAGTCATGCTATTATCATATTTTTTCGTTCGCTTTTGTGATCCCTTCTCTCCACCATGAGTAGGTCAGGACAACCACGGGATTTGAAGACGTTAGTGTTCCTCTCATTTCTCACTTGAATTTGTTTTGGTGGTGAAGTGAATGGCAATGAGAAAAATGCCATAGGGATGGTGGTGAGTCCTATTCTTTTGCATTGTCTTTTAAATTTAAGTTGGTAAGATATTGCAGTTAACAGAACATGAACATGGATTTGAAATCGATAATTTTTCCCTCTTATTGCATGTAATTAGAGGAAATAGTATGGTCACTGCTGAATTGCTTGAAATTCAAGTGTTTAAATGTAAATTAACAATCAACTTATTGTTATGTGAGTTGATAAATATAAATATGGAGTAATTTGTATTATAATTGACATGTTGCCATATATTTATAAAAAAAACTATTTGACTTATTTGAAATTTCAATTCTGAATTTAACTACAGTTTCTTTTTTACTTTTTAACCCTTGTAGTTTTAAACATTTATTTTCTTTATTATGTTTGAGCCTCATGAGATTCATCTTAATATAGTTTGTTAATTTTATGATTTGAAATAATTGTTTTACATGAACATTAATCTTTGAAGTTTCCTTAATCAAGTGATCTGTGCGTATGCACAAGTTTTAAATTCGCATAAACATCAACCTTTGAGGTTCCCTTAATCAAGTGACCCATACCTATGCACGGGTTTTAAATTCACATGAACATCAACATTTAAAGTTTGGTTCATCAAGTGATCCATGCGTATACACGGGTTATTTACTAGTTACTCTTCTAAAATCTATTTATATTCTTTTTTTTTTCCAATCAAATTTGCACTCCTTTAGTGATTTAACTTAACATGTATGGAAATTTTTTTCAAGGCAGGTAAGATACGATGGACTAATGAGTGGTGATTGGCGATATATTGGGTAAGACAGAGCTTTACACCACATTAATGTGCCAAATTAATTTACCCACTTGAATAATATTTTTTTTAATTTGGAACTTAATACATTAAGAAATACTTAATATGTTTTATTAAATATTTTAATTAGTTAAAAAAAGGTCAGTATTGTTTTTTATTGTTAAAACAAGACCAAATAAAGAAAATAAGAGTGTATTTATTATTAATTTTAAATAAAATGGTTCAAAACTTCGTTGGTTTTGAATATTTTAATTAATAATATTTTTTTAACAACAATGAATATACCTTAATTTACTTTTGAAAAGATTATACTGTAACGTGAGTGCGGAGGTTCTTCTAGCCGTGTCTTATTCTAACACGCAAGCATAATAAACAAGACAATCCAATTTAGGATTGTTATATTTAGGATGGATATCCAAATAAAACATGCAGGGACTTTATTTTCCCTCCTGGCGACGCGTTTAAAGAAGACGCTATACAAAAGATTAACGATCACGCAAACTTAATTTTCTTTAATATTTTTTATTAACTAGTAATTGATTTAGACTTTGAATCATTAACAAAAAAAGACTTGAATAAATCTAGTGAACTCTAAAAATGAAATTAAATTAAAAAAATATATAATTTTGTTGAAGTCATATAGAAATACTATGAACGAAAAACCCTTTCACCTAGATATTAAACACTGATATATTTAGAACGTAAGATTACTGAATGATTGGTTAAGTTGAAACAACCAGTGTTTGTTGATAGACACAATCAACAATTTAGTTTTCATTTATTTAGCTACACAGTATAATATACAACCATATAAGTTTTCTTCTAAAAAAAGAATGATTGTGTAAATTAGTTAACTCAAACCTTGATTTGATTTATACATGATGTTTTCTTTTAAGGGAACAATTATCACAAATAATTTTAATCATCGAAATCTCAAATATATTTTTTAATAAAATAAATATATGAAACGAAATCACCAAACTTATTTTTTATAAGGTTAGTTTAGTTATTTCTTTTCGGTCTTGAAACAAGCTAAGCTGATGATTCTCGTCCTTAATTATTTCCTCCTATAAAAGTAGCAAGTGAGTTATTAAGCCAACTCTAATTTCAAATCTAGTATTTTTTTTTTTATTTTAATCTATACTCCACCAATTTGGTTCGAACTTCATGGCCTATTTCCTTTTCTATTTTAAAGGATGACTGGTAGGATGAAACAAAAAGTATTGAAAACTATGACCTTTTTTAAGAAGAAAAAAACTAAATTTTTTTATAATAATTAAATAAAATATATTAATAATAAATTTTAATTTTTTATGATATAATTATTTTTACCAATATTGTATAAAAATTCTATAAAAGTTAAATTCTATTATATTAAAAATAGTTTTTTTTTTATTTTCAAATGAAATAATATGCAATAATTTATATAAATGTGTGTTATATTGAAATGATAATCATGAAATAATAAAATTAAAATTACAAAATTTATTTTAAAAAATTAGTTTAATTTTTAAATGATTACCTTTTGAATTTGTTATTGTTTATTAATTATTATATATTTTTTAATTAAAATATAATTAATAACTCAATATATGATTTTTAAAAAAAAATATAAATAATTAAAGAAAAAGAGTTTATATTAACATCGGTTATTTGAAAACCGATGTCGTTAAGCACTTACAACATCGGTTATGAAATACCCGATGTTAAAACTAAATTTAGTATGATTTTAACATCGATTATTTGAAAACCGATGTCGTTAAACACTTACAACATCAGTTTTAAAATAACTGATGTTAAAATCACACTAAATTCAGTTTTAACATCGGTTATTTGAAAATCGATGTTGTAAGTGTTTAACGACATCGATTTTCAAATAACCAATATTAATAGGATGATGTTAAAACTCATTTTTTTAGTAGTGCCTTAACGATCTCTTTCACTTTTATCGGTTAAAATGAACCTTTCAAAAATCTAAAATCAACCTTACGTGTAACTTTCTTGCTTTCAAAGAACTACGTAGGTCTGAGTTCCTCATCACAATTGAGGACATGTAGGAGCAAGAGCCACGCTCTTGTCGACCCCCAAAAAAGACAAAAAATATAAAAAAGGGAAAATCAACAAATATCAAAGTCATGATTTTGCATACTTGATTAAAGATTGTCATCCCTTGAGATGGATGCGTGAGGTGCGAATACCTTCCCCGCGCGTAAACAACTCCCAAACCTTTTATCCTTTAAAAAAAATCTGCGAGAGGGTAGGTTAGAACAACCCCAAAAAATAAAAAAATATATAAAAAGGGAAAATAAATAATATTGAAGTCACATTTTTGCACACTCGATTAAAGGCTGTTGTCCCTTGTGACGGGTGCGTGGGGTGTTAATACATTCCCTATGCATAAACAACTCCCGAACCCTTTTTTTCAAAATTCCCAAGCCTCTTTTTGGTTTTTCTAATGTTTTCCTCAAATAAACGTTGGTGGCGACTCCGCTCGTTTTCTCCCTTGGAGATGAACGCTTTGGCTTATCTATTTGGCCTTCGCCTTCCCGTCGTAGGGTAAGTTGCGACACATCACATTTGCATAAGTCATTGCATTATCATACATCTACATTTAGCATGCTTTTGTTTTGGCAATTGCATACATTCTATTTTCATTGTCTGCATGTTATGTTCACTCATGCATGATCCTAACACCTAGTTGCTCATGCCTTGCATTTTCCAAAAAAAAAAAACAAAAAAATTAAAAACAAGAAAAAGAACAAAATGTAAGGTCACAATGAAGCATGAAAGTTTACACCACATTCTTAGTTACATGCGTTGGGTACCATGATGATAGCTATAAACAAACCATGTTGGGGTTATACACTCATTTCTCTTGAAAATGATTGAAAATCACGTGAACATGGTACCTAATGCATTGTTAACTAGGAAAGGATGGTTCTTCGAGCGTTCATGTCGATCTCATAATTACATATGTCATGCATAGCATACGTATGCCCTAGTCATTCATCTCTATGATAGGTTGTCGAAGTATTGACAAATCAAAATTTATATTCCTTGGATTATGGGGACAAACCAAGCACATGCTTTTAAGAAAAGGATTTCATCAAGTCAAGGTCAAGTATGAAGGTTACCAACTAGCAAAAGTTAGGGCAAAAGATGGATCGAGTTTTACATAGCTTCTTTGGCTACTGCCAACACGTGATTGAGCTAAATAAATTACAAAATTTTGAGATTGTTGATGTCCATGTTGTATTTCTAGTTGCACTTTGACTCTGACAAGATGTAATGAATAATGTTGTCTGAATTGATTCGACCCTATGTTCTATTGAATGTCTTGTGTAAAAATTTGCAATACTTCAACAATGCATCATTCACATACATCCATGCTTATTTTTCTTTTCATATTGGTTGCATTGCTCATTGCATTCTTTCCTTGAAATCATAACTGTAATCATTGTTATCAAAATGAAAGAACGCGTTTTACGATGCCCTTACCGAACGCGTGCCAGGGCTAGAGTAATAAGTGAAATAGAGGAGGTGTAAAAGTAGATGAAGGCTGACATGGAGGCCATGAAAGAGAAAATAACCACAATGATGGAAGCCATGATGAGTATGAGAAGGATGATGGAGGTCAATATGGCTACAGTCGCTGCCCAGCAAAGATTTCTCAACCTCCATTTCTCAGAGGATACAACCTCAACGTGACATGTGCTTATCATGGGGGAGTTCCGGGGCATTCCATTGAGCATTGTATAACCCTAAAACATAAGGTGCAAAGTCTGATTGATACAGGCTGGTTGAGATTCGAGGAGGAAAATCGCTTGTGAGTTCAAATGTCGTCAAGCAATACTCTGTATGATGCTTGGAGAAATTTGAAGGTTGTTGTTAGATGTGTCCAATGACTCATTAGGATTTTCAGGTTTATGTATCACTATAAAGAACAATCAGAATGATAATAATATGGATAAATTTGATGTCTTTGTCTCTCATTCTCTCACAATTACATCTTTGCTTATTTAACTTTCACTGAAATGTGAATGTAAGTCGTTGGTTTGTTTGCTCAAGTGACCTGCGCTCCTAAGTTGATCTCCAAGTCTATTCAATCATAAATTGCTCATTCTCCACGTTTGGTGAGGGTGCCGTAAACGACGAGTAAAGTAAAAAGTTAAAAAAAATGTTTGATTGACTATGTTCCAAATCAAAAATAAGAAGTACAAACATTCATGTGACCTCATTTTATCATTCTTAAAAGTTTTCTTTTTGAGAGAAAAGTGAGTTATCAAGAACAGAAGTCATTTGACTTAATCTGTCAACT
Organism: Glycine max; assembly: GCF_000004515.6. Lineage (NCBI taxonomy): Eukaryota > Viridiplantae > Streptophyta > Magnoliopsida > Fabales > Fabaceae > Glycine > Glycine max. The sequence goes on along the minus strand of NC_038248.2, from coordinate 25,675,766 downwards.
GAAAATCTTTTAAATATTTCTCGTCCTTGAAAATTCATTTACGAGAACCTGCACAATTTCTTTTATTGCTATAAGGTCATGACAAAAGACAACAATAGATACCTCAGAGCCCTACACTGGGGCAATGAGAGGCACCATGCATGAGCCTCAAGCGAACCTAAGGGCAGATTAGAAGTTCTCACTTAGTAGATTGAAAATCCGAAAGGGTGGCCTAGGCAAAAATTAGGATTAATAAAAAATAAAAAAGGAAAAAACAATCAACAATGTGTTTATAAAAGGTTTTGTCCCAAAATCCAAACTATAAAAGTATCTAGTCAAGATTCGAAATGACACATGGCCGTGTTTCAACATCCCAAACACTAATTTATCCCTTGCTACCCCCTCTGAGCCAATGCATATTTGTTTTCTAAAAACAACACAAAAAACAACATAAAAACCCTGAGTAGGAACCACTACTAAACCGGTGGGAAGAGCAATACAAACAACACATGCATGAAGTTGGGCAACAATGAAAAGAAAAAGAAAATAAACTCCACCAAAGGCGAGTGAAGAAAAAGAGAGACAAAAGATCTCTCAATTTTATAAGGAAGGCACAAAAGTATAATAAGGATTAATGTATGAGACAAAAGGAGTAGAGCCGAACCCAAAAGGTACAAGCAACGCTCTCGAGGTTCTTACTCAATGTAACCCTTAAACACTCTTTGAGCCTCTCTAATCCTTTCTTTCATAGCCCTCTTACCCTTGACCACGATACAAGCTCAATAAAGCCCATGTCGATCAAGGAATGACTAATTTTACTTTTAATTTGGGATTCTGGAATGGAACCCACGCATACTTGTGATTGTTGAAAAAAAAATAATATATATATATATATATATAAGAGAATCCTCGAGGTTTTGCACTTGCACATTGGAGAAGAAAACTCGTTTGACCAGGAGCTCGTGGAATATGCCCAAAGACAATTGTGATAGTAGGGTACATCTGATGTTAGTCTCTCATGCAAACTCTTTGAGATTCCTTTCGAATCTAAGGGTAGGTTCGTTATATAAATTCTTTCGTGATCAGCCCATGTCATAAAGTTTTGGCGAGATTGACAGACCCTTGGCATCACTCTATAATCTCAAGTCAGGAAAGTTTCGTTTGGCCATACACCAAAGTTTAACCATCCATTGCCATCCTTCCATGGTACATGCGATCAGTCCCAAAGCCTTATATGTTCTTGCTGTGCAAAATCGTCAAAGTTTTAAATGAAAGGACATGGGAAAACCCTAGGATCAATATTTCGGTTGATTGATTAAATGTCAAACAGCTCCATTGTCGTCACTCCAAAATTGTCAAGTGACTAAATCAAACAAAATATACACTCTGAGGGAGTCCCCGAAGAGATTTGCAAAAGATAGGATGAGGTCTCATGAGTTATCACGTATTTCAAAAAGAGATAGTCAATCTGTGTTTTCCAAAAAAAGAAAATCAAATCAAATCAAAACCAAAATCACAAAAATAGGAAAGAATGTCATGAGTATTACACAATTTTCATGATTCAAAACTTTTTTGCATTTTACTGCATTTCAAGATGAAGCTTGCATGCATCTGCATCCCAAAAATCATGTTAGGTTATAAGTGCATAGATTTCTCTTTATATACCAAATTCTCGAATCTAATGTTCTCTCTTTTGAGTTTAAGATGAGAGGCCCCCTCAAAGAGTCAACCTCTTGCTTTCTTATAAGGTTAAGCCCTTTGGTACTAGTACCTATTGGTTTGTTTCATAGGAATCAACATCCTTTGCTTTATGATTTCATAGGCCTCAAAGTCCTCGATTTTATCTTTCATAGGACTCAAAGCCCTCGCCTTTATCTTTCATAGGACTCAAAGTCCTCGCTTTTATCTTTCATAGGACTCAAAGTCCTTGCCTTTATCTTTCATAGGACTCAAAGTCCTTGCCTTTATCTTTTACAGGACTCAAAGCCCTCGCCTTTATCTTTCATAGGACTCAAAGTCCTCTGTCTTTATGCTTTTATAGGACTCAAAGTCTTTTGTCATTTACATTCAAAGACTTCAATGTCTTCAGTCATTTACATTTCAAAGACTTCAATGTCTTCTGTCTTTTACATATGCAAGACTTCAATGTCTTATGTCATTTACAATTTATAAGACTTCAACATCTTCTGTCTTTTATAGGACTCAATGTCGTTGTCTTTGTTCTTCTTAGGACTCAATGTCCTTGTCTTTGTGCTTCTTAGGACTCAACGTCCTCTGTTTCTATGCTAAAATAAAAAATATAATATAAAAAAAGAAGAACTTCAAATGTCTTCCGCTCTACTAGACTTCAATGTCCTCCGTTTTACATTTCATAAAACTTCAATGTCCTCATGTTTTTTTCAGTTTCACTTCCTTGGTTTTTTCCAGTTTCCCAATCAAATAGCAAGGTCGCTTGAATGAAATTAGTGTCCTTATCTTTACTTCCCTTTTATTTCCAATAAAAGATAAGTAAAGAGGGGCAACTGTCAGACCCTAATTTTGTCCGGGGACTATCATTCACTAATTCCCACTAGCCAAACTGGGTTTTCCAACACAAGTTACCGCACAAGACAAAAGATCATTCAATGTTTTGATCAAGAATGTGAAGGATACTGAAAAGGAGGGGCAAAAGGGTCTTTTTATTGAGTTTCTTAGACCCTAGCTCACCCAGGCTAGCCTTTGGCTCGCCTAGGCCACCAAAAGACTTCAATGTTAAGAAACAAGCTCGCTTGGGCAAGCTACAGCTTGCCCGGGCGAGCCAGTTACTTCATGACTAAGGCATGAGCTCGCCTGGGCGAGCTACAAGTCCACCAAATGCCCACTTTCCTATAAATAAGGGAGGCTGAGGGGAGGTTAAAAAGGTCCAAAGGTGGAGGGAATTGAGAGACATAAGAAAGAAGAAGAAGAAGAAAGAAGAGGAAACGAAGCTGAGGCATTGCCGAATCGCGACTATGATCAATCTCTACATCGTTCCTTGTTTGGTGTTCTTCGTGCGACCGTCGGTTAGTTTTTATTTTTGAGGATTGCATATGATCTATGTACCCTTAGGGGTCCCCCTTGTTTTTGTGTGCATATTCATTTCCTTCGTCTATCATTGTCGATCTCGTTTTTTCTTCGTAAAGTTCAATCTTAATCGATCACTAGTGTTGTAAACTTGTCTTTAAAGAGATTAGAAGTTAATAAAAAAAACCAAGATAAAACCAACTCATAACTAATTTTTTTTTTTATCAAATATTACTTGAGATCATTTCAAGGTCCAACGTCTTAATGATTCTCTCCGTTTTCAAATTTAAAAGATCGTTTCAAGGTCCAACGCCTTAACGATTCTCTCTGCTTTTCAAATTTAAAAGGTCATTTCAAGGTCCAACGCCTTAAACGACTTTTTGTTCGCAATTAAAATGAATCTTTAAAAAACATAAAAATCAATTTAACACACAAACTTCATACTTAAAGAACTACGTAGTTTTGAATTTCTTATCGCACCTGAGGATACGTAGGAGCAAGGGCAACACCCTTGTTGACCCCAAAAAATAAAAAATAAAAATATAAAAAGGAAAAATAAACAATTTTGAAGTCACATTATGCACACTCGATTAAAGGTTGTCGTCCCTTGTGACGGACGTATGGGGTGCTAATACCTTCCCTATGCGTAAATAACTCCTAAACCCTTATTTTCAAAATTCACATACCTCTTTTTGGTTTTTCTAATGTTTTCCTCGAATAAACGTTGTTGGCGACTTCCACGCGTTTTCCTTTTTGGAAGACGCACCTTCTATTTCACCTCGCCTTCCCACTAAAGGGTAGGTTGCGACAAGTGTGATGCCTCTAGTGTAGGTGTGGGAGTTGTGTTGTTGCAAGGTTGGCACCCTATTGCTTACTTTAGTGAGAAACTTCATGGTGCCGCTCTCAACTACCCCACATATGATAAGGAGCTTTATGGCTTAGTTAGAGCCCTCTAAACTTGGGAACATTACCTTATTTCCAAGGAGTTTGTTATTCATAGTGATCACGAATCACTTAAGTACATTAGAGGGCAATGCAAGTTAAACAAGAGGCATGCAAAATGGGTAGAGTTCCCATATGTTATCAAATATAAAAAGGGAAAGACCAATATGGTTGCAGATGCTCTTTCTAGGAGACACACATTGTTTTCTTCCCTTGGAGCTTAAATTTTAGGATTTGATAACATAAGGGAATTGTATGTTTCTAATGAGTACTTCTCTCCCATTTATGCTAGCTGTGAGCACAAGGCCCAAGATGGATTCTACATTGCTAAGGGGTATTTGTTCAAGGAGGGAAAGCTTTGTATACCCCAAGGATCCATTAAAAAGTTGTTGGTCAAAGAGAGTCATGAGGGTGGGCTAATGGGGCATTTTGGAATTGATAAGACTCTTATCTTCCCCAAGGAAAAATTACTTTGGCCCCATATGAAAAAAAAATGTCCATAGGTATTGCACTAGGTGTGTGGCTTGTTTACAAGCCAAGTCTAGGGTGATGTCTCATAGGCTATACACACCCTTACCCATTCCATCTGCACCCTGGGTAGATATAAGTATGGACTTTGTCCTTGGGCTTCCTAGGACCCAGAGGGGTGTAAACTCTATCTTTATGGTGCTGGATAGGTTTAGCTAGATGGCACCTTTCATACCATGCCACAAGGTAGATGATGCTAGTCGCATCTCAAGACCTTTTTTTAGAGAGGTTGTGAGGCTTCATGGTTTGTCTGAGACTATTGTGTTTGATAGAGATGCTAAGTTCCTTAGCCATTTTTGGAAAACTTTATGGGCTAAGCTAGGAACTAAGCTCCTTTTCTCTACCACTTGTCACCCACAGATTGATGGGTAGATAGAGGTAGTGAATAAATCTCTATCCATATTGTTAAGGGTTCTCCTAAAAGGCAATCACAAGTCTTGGGATGAGTACCTTCCTCATGTAGAGTTTGCCTATAATAGAGGGGTTCATAGAACTACCATGCAATCACCTTTTAAGGTTGTCTATGGGTTCAATCCTCTCACACCTTTTGACCTAATTCCCCTTCCACTTGACACTTCTTTTATACATAAAAAAAGGGTATCTAGGTCAGAGTTTGTGAAGAAATTACATGAGAGGGTTAGGAACCAAATAGAGAACCAAGTAAAGGTGTATGCAGCTAAAGGCAATAGAGGAAGGAAGGAGTTGGTGCTTAATAAAAGGGATTGGGTTTAGCTCTATCTTAGGAAGGATAGATTTCCTACTAAGAGAAAGTCCAAACTTAGCCCTAGAGGTAATGGTCTTTTTCAGGTCTTGGAGAGGATCAACAATAGTGCTTATAGGCTAGCCCTCCCAGAGGAGTATGGAGTTAGCAATACCTTTGACATTACTTATTTGGTCCCTTTTGCTGGTGTAGCTGGTTCAAATGATGAGGGGTCTACAAATTTGAGGACAAATCCTCTTTAAGAGGGAGGGGATGATGCAATCCTCCCGAGGAGGGGACCCATCACCAAAGTCATGGCTACGAGACTCCAAGAAGATTGTGCCAGAGATGCAGGAGAAGGCCCTAGAGTCCTCATGAGCCTTAGGGTAGATTTTGGGCCAATGAGCTAAGTATGAGCCCACTTATCTTGGTACATATTTGATTATGGTTTCATTATTTTTGGACCTTGTATTTAGGGCTCCATATTGTAGGGAGGGTACCCTAGTAATGTAGGATTTTTTAGCCCTTGTATTTTAGGGCACCTAGACTAGTTTTTGTATTAGGGGTAGTTTTGTAATTTTGCATGCATTAAGTGCATTATTTGATGTGTCCTCCATGCTTTACATGCATTAAGCTCAATCCAATTAAATTTTGGACCATCCTAAGGGGGAGGTGAGCATTTTCTTGCTACACACAATTGCAACATCATATAGTCACACTTTGTGCTTGTCCTCCATGCTTTACATGCCTCATGACACCTAAGCACACTTAGTGGAGAATCATGAAATTGATCTTGGATTAGTGGGCTGAACCATAGCTAAAATTCACTAATCATAATTAGTGAAATTTTGGCTCCATAGATTCAAATTCAAGTGAAATTTGAATAGAAATTCAAATTTTCCTTCAATTTTATGTGACACTTAGGCTATAAGTAGAGGCCTTGTGTGTGCATTTTTTCAACTTTGATCAGTTGAGAAATTAGACTTCAAAGTTTAGACCTCATTTGAGGCATAAAATTCATGTCCCCCTCTCTCTTTCTCCCTCCACTCATCTTCTCCTATCTTCAAGCTCTTATCCATGACCTCCTATGGTGGTGAGCTTGTTCTTGACTCATCTTCTCCTTAAAGTGGCATCTCCAATCACCTTTCCTCCTTCTCCATTCTACTGCCATTGATTTTCAAGAAGCAAAGGACTCCATGGATGATAAAGATCCAATGCCTACAAGCTCTACATGGAGCTACATCACATAGTCTATTTCTATAGAGGTAATGATGGAGGGTCTAGAAGCAAGGACATAGATGATGAAGTATGAAGAACCCTTACGGGTCTCAGAAATCTCCCATAGGCTCAATCATAGATTGATGAAACCAACTAAATAGGAAAACACAACATGAATCTTTCCTTCAAGATCGCCTATTCAGACACAACTAGATGTTCAAGTGCATCTGTACCTTCACACTAGATTGTTTCATTGTTTTCAAGGATACATAGTTCTAGAGTGATAGACTTGCAATAGAGTTTGGAAGGAAAATGTTGATATTGAGACTCACACTCTTCATCTAGAGATGCAACAATTGGAGTTGGAAAAATAGAACCTCACCAAGTTCTGGAATGTAGGTTTTCCAGGTATTGATCATTTCTCTTATTCATCTTGGGATACCTTGCTTGAAGAGGAGTACACATTTGGCGTATATGGTAATAAAGAACTAGTGGTCAAGGAGTTCCCTTCAAGACAGACTGCTACTCCCGACCCTAACATTCTAATTTTTCAGCATTGGCCTACAGATAGAAAAATGTATCCTCCTGGTGCAAGTGTATGGAAAAGTAGAGAGTCTGAGTCTGCTGAAATGCCTTTCTCTACTCCCTTGGATCTATAATAGTCGATGTGTCTCTTATGTACCTTCAGTGTTGTTCTTCCTTGGGATCGCACCAAGTCCATAGAGACTTTTCAAACATAGGAGATTCAGTTGGAAGAACCTGAAGAAAGTGTGAACTTTCAAGACTATGAGCTATCAGACTATGGCCTCAAATGAAGCTCTACCTATAGAGAAGAGATCAAATCAAGGAAATTTTCTTTTCATAGAATTCAAAGGTTCAACACTCACATGACTTTCATGTTGGGGTCATAATTCTCTTGCCTAGCTCCCCTAGACACTCAATTTCAGATAGGCACTAATAAGCCTATTTTGTATCAAAAGGCCCATTACTGCAAAGGTAAGGAGTTGCTGATTGAAGATGATGAAGATGCTCCACCAGTTGTTAAAGCTTGACTTGATCATCTTTTTAAACTTGAGCTTGAAGCTCTTAAACAAAAGACTGTGCTCACCAATCTGGATTGTGAAAAAATATGATGGAACTCAATAAACCAAGAGGGGGTGAATTGGATTTCTAAACAAAATGCACTTTTTTAAAAAACACAGTTACAAAAAAACTTTTGTATGGATCGTATCACAAAAAAAATATGAATTGAACGTAATTAATACTTAATCAATCCTTCCTTAAACATGATCCTTCATTAACATCCTATCTTTCATAGTCATAAAACTTGAATCTTTAAAATCTTGATTAATACTCAAATGACTTTTCTTAAAACTTGAATGAGTTGATTAAACCTTGAATCAGAGAAAAAGATTAGAATAAGAGAAAAAAGACACAATCTTTTATATTGCTTCACTCTCTATTTCTAAAGAAGCTAATCTAGTTATCTAATCCACAACTTGAATTAAATTTGCACTATGCATTAAGAATCCTTACAGGAAATCACAACCAATCTACAATTTCCACCTGGAAAAAAAGAATAAGGCACCCAACACTAGGATCCTTTGTGAATATAAGCCTAAGAGAACCATACTCTTAGCCCAAACTAGAAAACTCTATTCTAGCATGTTGTAAGCAATTCACGCATAAACAAAAAGACCGTCTAAAAACCATACACAAGAAAAACCAAGTAGGAGAGATACAACCTGACCAATCATTCCTCAAAAACCTTGCTAGATTGAGAAGGTGATATTCTTCTATTCAAAAGACATAACTCATCTTCAAGAAAAGATCTTTCAAACCAAACAATTTAGAAGTTGTGAGTTACTATAAAGCTATTTTCTTTTCTTCTCTTATTCACTAATAATAGCACAAATTCTTGCTCATTCTGAGGCTAAGATATTATTTTTGAGATGTATTAAGTATTCTCTAATAATCTCTTGATATGTAGATGAGAACACAAGCTGGTTATTTATAGAGAAAACAATTATAGCCTCCTGCAATTGATTAAATCTATAAGGTAATCAATTATTTTAACAAAGTAATCGATTAGATTATATAAGTAATCGATTAAAGTGTTCATCCAACATTTGGAAAACAACTCAAGAACAATGTAGTCAAGTAAATGCTCTAGGTAATCGATTAAAGTATTCTTGTTCACCTCTAAACACTCAAACAAGAGACAAGTAATCGATTAATCCACCTGGTAATCGATTAAAGTAGAGGCTCCTGAATAAATTAGTCATTGTCTCAAAAAATAATGTAATCAATTACAATAGTATCATAATCGATTAAACTAATATGAGACTTAACTCTTTAAGCTTCAGACAACTTGTTGTAATCGATTACGACAACTTTGTAATCAATTAAAAATAGAGAGTTTTTGCCTTTGAAGAAATTTTCCTAACTTAGAAACTTTTCTTCATAATAACCATGATGATGCATAATGCAAAATAGATATCAAATATACTAAGATGCAACAACCAATACAAATGCCACTCAAAGGAGTTGGGCATGTAAAAGCCAAAACTTCTTCAAGCTTTTCCTTGAGCTTCAAGCTTTAGCCTTAGGTTGTTCACCATGTTGCTCATGTTGCTCCCCTTATCTCTAAGAGATTGGTATGCCATGAAGAGGTTTTATAGACTAAAGAAATGTTGCTTTGGTTTGGACCCTAATGAGAAGCCACCTACAGATGCAATTGATCATGAAGTTGGGCGATACTATCAAACCTTAAACCATACTTGCTTCACCCAAGAAACTCCTTTCAACATGGTATGTACATGGACAAGGGAGTTATATGTTATGTCTGATTGCACCTTCTCCTTTGTGGTGTTCCTACCCTTCTCCAAATTCTTCTTCACACACCATGTGGATCCTATCATTGGAGAAGTTGAATGTTATGTTGAAGATGCTTTTGATTCCATGGTTGTCCAGGTATATGATCCTTCACCCTCCTATGCCTATGTCTGTTTGCTTGAAGTTGAACTAGCTATAACTAGAGAAGACCTTGCTCAAGCCTTGCAGGATTATGCTCATGTTGGGGAGGCTCGCAAATGGTTCATGATTTGAGATTACTTTTATAAGAAGATCATTGGCTAGAAACCTCCTCGTCCTCCAATGCCACCTGGTAGCCTTATTCATCTCTCATCTAATTCTGGTGACTCTAGTGAAGAGTTTCTCAGGAAACTTGATGAAGAAGTTGCCAAACAAAATGGGGAGAAAAAGTAAAAGCTAAAGCTCAACATCATCTGAGGAGGAGTGACAAAGTTTTAAGAAAAGATCAATTCAAGGGGAGAAAAAGTAAATGTTGAAGCTCAAAATCATCTGAGGATGAGTGACAAAGTTTGAAGAAAGCATCAGTTCAGGGGGATTTATTATGGTTCTTTGTACCCTGGAACTTTTTAGTTTTTACATAGAGCACATCTTCTTGATCTGAAAATCTTTATATGAATAAAATGATGTGTTTTCTGTTATCTACTCAAACTTCATCTCAAAGTCTTAAGATGCTTTATGATCTATTTTTAATATATATTCTTTGCATATGATAAGACTGACTAATACTTTTATGTGATATCTTATAAGTCTGCTTTCATCTTTTAAATTTTGTTTGTTTTACATCATCAAAATAGGGAGATTGTTAAGTCAAAATATATTTGTCTTAAAATGAATCAGGACCTTATTTATTTTTATTAGATCTAAAAAAATACAAAGATTAAGAGTTATGTCTCATGCACTATCGGAACATGATTTGTGAAGTCGATGTCTGATGTTTCAGATGATAGCAAGATAAAATTATGATTTGATACAAATTAAAGATCATTTAATACCATGTGTTTGAAATCTATTTTGCAGACACATTCTCCTAGGAATTTTTGAATCCTATGAAGAATAAATGAAGCTAAGTTCTAAAATTCCTCAATCACCATCAAAAGAAGAGCTCTTCTACACAGACCTGCTCAGACATAAAAGGAAGTGGCTTCATATAGTAGTGTTTAACACACTAGTGATGGAGAGTGGTTTCTCAACATGAAGAAGTATGTGCATGTAATGCATTTATTTAATGTCGCAACGACCATTTTCTTCAGAGGCAAGCTTAAGAGAGGAAATATGTCTGTTTAGAGACAATGAATACTTGATTGAAGGAGGCCTATATATATCAGAAGCTTTGAAGATATGAAGTATGATTTTGAAGCGCTCATTATTTCATTCTTTATGTAAAAAGCTCTCTATGTAAATTCTTGTAAAGTTTAGAATAACTCTCAAAACACTTTGTTCATCTTGAGAGAAAAAACTAAAGGTTGAAACTACTTATCCATCTATAAGATGATAGAGTATTAGTCATTGTGCAATTAAACCAACAAATATTTTTTATTTGTGTTTGAGCCAACAGTGGCTTGGGAGGACAAAAAATACCGATTGTAACAAGTTTGGAGTAAAGCTTGAGTTAAGGAACTTGGTGAAGTTCCACTAACTGATGCTTTCTTCAAAATTTGTCACTCATCCTGTAACTTTACAAGTTACAAGTTACAAGTATTTGTCACTACCACTGTTGGCTCAACCTGATGCACAACCATTCTTAGATTTACCTACTTTAATATTTAAGGCAACATACAAACAATAACGATTGATTTTACCATAGTTGTACAATGCTGATAAAGACTATTGAATCGTTCAAAAACAAATTTACTAGGGAATGCTATAGCACATGATTAACCAAGGTCGAACTCAGAAATATGATTCGATATGGTTCCTACATTCATTCACTTATAAACACAAAGGGGAGGAATTTTATCAAACAATTTGTAAGCGATTGTAAGAGATTGCGAAAATACAAAAATAGAGTTAAAGAAACAACATAGAACAAGAACATAACACAATTCAAGTTTAAAAGCATCAATCCAATTCACCAAACCAATGCAAATAGAATTATCACAATTACTATGAATGATGTTCAATATGAAAGTTCACTCAAATGCATTAGAGAAAGTTCAATCGAATCAATCTCTAAATTGTTTGAAATTGCAAATTAGAATGGGTAATCATCCAAACAATCTGTGATTAAATTTCGAAATTAGGAAATCAATCCATAACCTAATCCATTTTCAATCCTAAACATAATCACAATCATGAAAAATGAAAATGGGTTTGAAGAGAAAGAACATTCACAAAGAGTAGAAAAACCAAACTAGAACTCAAATTCAGCCTTGCTTGGAGTGGATCCTTGGATTGATTAATTGTTTAGCCCTTCATGGTCATCACCAATGGAAAAACCATGAAATATTTTGCAAGAAAATGGTGGAACAGAAGTGAAAAAATGAAGAAGAATGAAGAACAATTGAGAGAAAAAGAGAAAGCTTGCACAACAAGTTTTGTACAAAATGAAGTTCTCTCACTAACTAACTAACTAACACTAATATATATAGTGTTAGTAACTAACTAACTAACTACACAAAACAAAAGCCCAAACTTGCAACCCAATTCTTCAAGTGCGGAGGTTCTAACTTCCAAGTTCAATTTGACTTTCTAAATGGCAGAATTGGCCAAAGCTTATTTATAACAAAATCGAAGATCTTTTTCTCAACTTTCCAGGGACTACTCACACGTTCCATTTAGATTTTTGTAGTGTCTTCTAGGTCCTGCACAAGATAGATAGGTTAAGTAAGCACAAAATCTTAGCTACAATTCTCGATTAAGCTCAATCATTTGCCTAAGACCAAAACTGAGTTGAGGTGAGAAAAAAAGGGTAACAAAGATGTCAATTGAGCTAAGAAGAATAGAAAATATTAAACTACAAATGCTCAATCAAATGCATAATTCAAGATCTAGAAATATGACTTCTACCAAAACTCAAATGGGAGAACTATTGCATGCAAACAATTCAATTCTAAATTAATACAAGATTCTAGGCAACAATTAAAAATCTAAACAACAAGTATGTACTAACGAAGAACACATTTTGGTAAGAAAAATCTTTTGATTTCTATTTCATATAAATTTTCAATATATTAGGTGCATATTCCCACTAACTACTCATGTTTAGTCTCTAAGAAAATACATTTACACTCCATCCAAATCATATCATTCGTTTTTAAGGTATATTAAGTAGAAACAAGCTTTGGTAACATCTTTTTATTTTAGTATAATACATTTACACCACAAGGTGATCAACAAAGTAAGATGTAACATTAAAGGGTTACAATTGTGTTTTAATGTTCATAAAGTTGAACTACATTTACCAATTCATACAATGCAACTACAAAATTGTAAATATTAGAATCTTTTAGAGGAGTCAACAATTAAGTCAATATGACATGTAACGACTAAAGCAGTCATTTCAACAACAATAATAACTTAATTAGGACATTTCAAAATTCAAATTTTAACATATGAAAATGAACAGACTATTAAGAGCCAAATCTTAAAACACCAAAAATCATGAATTATTTTGTTCATAATTATTTTTTCCAAATAATAATGAATGAATAAAGGGTAAATAAGGTGAGTTTCCATTATTATTTTTAATACTTCTATGTTTAATAACTCTCTAAACACATTCCAAAGTAACAATAAACATATTGTTAGTGTTTGGCTCTACTGAGCTTTAAAAGATTGGCTAAGATTTTGTTAAAACATAAGCACTTAGACAATGAAGGAAAGCTGGAGTTGCTGCACATGATGTCCAACGTTATGTCAAGGAATGAGATCGGGCTGCACAATGCACAAGGCAAGATAAAATGTCAAATGAAGAATTGAAGTTGCAGGATCCACGATGTCGGATACAATGTCCTGACATCCTGCCCGAGAATACTGGAGTTGCTGTACAATGCAAGATAAAAGTCAAGTGCAGAAGTGAAGCTGCAGGATCCACGATGTCGGATACAATGTCCTGACATCCTGCCCGAGAATACTGGAGTTGCTGTACAATGCAAGATAAAAGTCAAGTGCAGAAGTGAAGCTGCAGGATCCACGATGTCGGACACGATGTCCTGACATCCGGCCCGAAAATACTGGACATATAAATCTGTTATATCTTTAACAGATTATTGTGCAGTTAGCAAGAGATTAGATGATCTATCTTCTGGAACGAATTAAAAGATAATTAAAGTTCGAATTTCAAAGTAGAAGAGTTCGTTCAGGGATTAAAGATTAAAGATTAAAGATTCAAACTAAAAGATCAAAAGTTATCTTTTAGTTCTTTAACTGCAGATTTTTTCAGAAGAAGATAGATCTCCTCCAGCACAAGCCGTTGCAGCCCAGAAACGCAAATTGCTATATAATCATGGAGGCTGCACGAGTTCTGTACCAAGTCCGGGATTGAAGAGTTAGTTTGTGAGTTTTTGGGACTTGAGTCTTTTGTGAGCCACCTTGATGGTACCCTAGCATCAAGTGTTGGACCTATGTGTGTAGAGTTGATCTCTTGTGTCTAGAGTTGATCTCTAGTGTGTAGAGTTGATCTCTTTTGTTCAGAGTTGATCTCTGGTGTGTCTTTGACTTAATTGTAAACACGGGAGTGTGAGTGAGAGGGAGTGAGCGGAGGTTCTCATATCTAAGATTGGGTCTTAGGTAGAGATCGCACGGGTAGTGGTTAGGTGAGAAGGTTGTAAACAGGGGCTGTTAGACCTTGAACTAACACTATTGAGAGTGGATTTCCTCCCTGGCTTGGTAGCCCCCAGATGTAGGTGAGGTTGCACCGAACTGGGTAAACAATTCTCTTGTGTTATTTACTTGTTTAATCTGTTCATACGGACACATATAATCTGCATGTTCTGAAGCGTGATGTCGTGACATCCGGTACGACATCTGTCCCCTGGTATCAGAATTTCAATTGGTATCAGAGCCAACACTCGAAATCACAGAGTGAGATCTAGGGAGATAAATTCTGATGAACATGGAGAAAGAAGGAGGGCCAGTGAACAGACCACCAATTCTTGATGGAACCAACTATGAATACTGGAAAGCAAGAATGGTGGCCTTCCTCAAATCACTGGATAGCAGAACCTGGAAAGCTGTAATCAAAGGCTGGGAACATCCCAAGATGCTGGACACAGAAGGAAAGCCCACTGATGAATTGAAGCCAGAAGAAGACTGGACTAAAGAAGAAGACGAATTGGCACTTGGAAACTCCAAAGCCTTGAATGCTCTATTCAATGGAGTTGACAAGAATATCTTCAGACTAATCAACACTTGCACAGTGGCCAAAGATGCATGGGAGATCCTGAAAACCACTCATGAAGGAACCTCCAAAGTGAAGATGTCCAGATTGCAACTCTTGGCTACAAAATTCGAAAATCTGAAGATGAAGGAGGAAGAGTGTATTCATGACTTCCACATGAACATTCTTGAAATTGCCAATGCTTGCACTGCCTTGGGAGAGAGGATAACAGATGAAAAGCTGGTGAGAAAGATCCTCAGATCCTTGCCTAAGAGATTTGACATGAAAGTCACTGCAATAGAGGAGGCCCAAGACATTTGCAACATGAGAGTAGATGAACTCATTGGTTCCCTTCAAACCTTTGAGCTAGGACTCTCGGATAGGGCTGAAAAGAAGAGTAAGAACTTGGCTTTCGTGTCCAATGATGAAGGAGAAGAAGATGAGTATGACCTGGATACTGATGAAGGTCTGACTAAGGCAGTTGTGCTCCTTGGAAAGCAGTTCAACAAAGTGCAGAACAGAATGGACAGAAGGCAGAAGCCACATGTCCAGAACATCCCTTTCGACATCAGGAAAGGCAGTAAATACCAGAAAGAGTCAGATGTAAAGCCCAGTCACAGCAAAGGAATTCAATGTCATGGGTGTGAAGGCTATGGACACATCATAGCTGAATGTCCCACTCATCTCAAGAAGCAGAGGAAAGGACTTTCTGTATGTCGATCTGATACAGAGAGTGAACAGGAAAGTGACTCTGACAGAGATGAGAATGCACTCACTGGGAGATTTGAAACTGCTGAAGATTCAAGTGATACAGACAGTGAAATCACTTTTGATGAGCTTGCTACATCCTATAGAGAACTATGCATCAAAAGTGAGAAGATTCTTCAGCAAGAAGCACAACTGAAGAAGGTCATTGCAGATCTGGAGGCTGAAAAGGAGGCACATAAAGAGGAGATCTCTGAGCTTAAAGGAGAAGTCGGTTTTCTGAACTCTAAATTGGAAAACATGACCAAATCAATAAAGATGCTGAATAAAGGATCAGATACGCTTGATGAGGTGCTGCTGCTTGGAAAGAATGCTGGAAACCAGAGAGGACTTGGATGTAATCCTAAGTCTGCTGGCAGAACGACCATGACAGAATTTGTTCCTGCCAAAAACAGGACTGGAGCCACGATGTCACAACATCGGTCTCGACATCATGGAACGCAGCAGAAAAAGAGCAAAAGAAAGAAGTGGAGGTGTCACTACTGTGGCAAGTATGGTCACATAAAGCCCTTTTGCTATCATCTACATGGCCATCCACATCATGGAACTCAAAGCAGCAACAGCAGAAAGAAGATGATGTGGGTTCCAAAACACAAGACTGTTAGTCTTGTTGTTCATACTTCACTTAGAGCATCAGCTAAGGAAGATTGGTACCTAGATAGCGGCTGTTCCAGACACATGACAGGAGTCAAAGAATTCCTGCTGAACATTGAGCCCTGCTCCACTAGTTATGTGACATTTGGAGATGGCTCTAAAGGAAAGATCATTGGAATGGGAAAGCTAGTTCATGATGGACTTCCTAGTCTGAACAAAGTACTGCTGGTGAAGGGACTGACTGCAAACTTGATCAGCATCAGTCAGCTGTGTGATGAAGGATTCAATGTAAACTTCACAAAGTCAGAATGCTTGGTGACAAATGAGAAGAGTGAAGTTCTAATGAAGGGCAGCAGATCAAAGGACAATTGTTACCTATGGACACCCCAAGAAACCAGCTACTCCCCCACATTTCTATCCTCCAAAGAAGATGAAGTCAGAATATGGCATCAAAGGTTTGGACATCTGCACTTAAGAGGCATGAAGAAAATCCTTGACAAAAGTGCTGTTAGAGGCATTCCCAATCTGAAAATAGAAGAAGGCAGAATTTGTGATGAATGTCAGATTGGAAAGCAAGTCAAGATGTCCCACCAGAAGCTTCAACATCAGACCACCTCCAGGGTGCTGGAACTACTTCACATGGACTTGATGGGGCCTATGCAAGTTGAAAGCCTTGGAGGAAAGAGGTATGCCTATGTCATCCACAACAGAGTCACACTTAGAAGAGGGACTCCAACCACTCTGTATGAAATCTGGAAAGGGAGGAAGCCAACTGTCAAGCACTTCCACATCTTTGGAAGTCCATGTTACATTTTGGCAGATAGAGAGCAAAGGAGAAAGATGGATCCCAAGAGTGATGCAGGAATATTCCTGGGATACTCTACAAACAGCAGAGTATATAGAGTATTCAATTCCAGAACCAGAACAGTAATGGAATCCATCAATGTGGTTGTTGATGATCTGTCTCCAGCAAGAAAGAAGGATGTCGAAGAAGATGTCAGAACATCGGGAGACAATGTAGCAGATGCAGCTAAAAGTGGAGAAAATGCAGAAAACTCTGATTCTGCTACAGATGAATCAAACATCAACCAACCTGACAAGAGACCCTCCATTAGAATCCAGAAAATGCATCCCAAGGAGCTGATTATAGGGGATCCAAACAGAGGAGTCACTACAAGATCAAGGGAGATTGAAATTGTCTCCAACTCATGCTTTGTCTCCAGAATTGAGCCCAAGAATGTGAAAGAGGCACTGACTGATGAGTTCTGGATCAATGCTATGCATGAAGAAGTCTATGTGGAGCAGCCAAAGGGATTTGCAGATCCAACTCATCCAGATCATGTATACAGGCTCAAGAAGGCTCTCTATGGATTGAAGCAAGCTCCAAGAGCTTGGTATGAAAGGCTAACAGAGTTCCTTACTCAGCAAGGAGGAATTGACAAGACTCTCTTTGTCAAGCAAGATGCTGAAAACTTGATGATTGCACAGATATATGTTGATGACATTGTGTTTGGAGGGATGTCGAATGAGATGCTTCGACATTTTGTTCAACAGATGCAATCTGAATTTGAGATGAGTCTTGTTGGAGAGCTGACTTATTTTCTGGGACTCCAAGTGAAGCAGATGGAAGACTCCATATTCCTCTCACAAAGCAAGTATGCAAAGAACACTGTCAAGAAGTTTGGGATGGAGAATGCCAGCCATAAAAGAACACCTGCACCTACTCACTTGAAGCTGTCAAAAGATGAAGCAGGGACCAGTGTTGATCAAAGCCTGTACAGAAGCATGATAGGGAGCTTACTATATTTAACAGCTAGCAGACCCGACATCACCTATGCAGTGGGTGTTTGTGCAAGATATCAAGCCAATCCCAAGATAAGTCACTTGAATCAAGTAAAGAGAATTCTGAAATATGTAAATGGCACTAGTGACTATGGGATTATGTACTGTCATTGTTCAAATTCAATGCTGGTTGGGTATTGTGATGCTGATTGGGCTGGAAGTGCAGATGACAGAAAAAGCACTTCTGATGGATGCTTCTATTTGGGAAACAACCTTATTTCATGGTTCAGCAAGAAGCAGAACTGTGTGTCCCTATCTACAGCAGAATCCGAGTATATTGCAGCAGGAAGCAGCTGTTCACAACTAGTTTGGATGAAGCAGATGCTGAAGGAGTACAATGTCGAACAAGATGTCATGACATTGTACTGTGACAACATGAGTGCTATCAATATTTCTAAAAATCCTGTTCAACACAGCAGAACCAAGCACATTGACATTAGACATCACTATATCAGAGATCTTGTTGATGATAAAGTGATCACACTGAAGCATGTTGACACTGAGGAACCAATATCAGATATTTTCACAAAGGCTTTGGATGCAAATCAGGTTGAAAAACTGAGGGGCAAGCTGGGCATTTGTTTGTAGAAGAATTATAGCAACTACAGCAATCTGAACGTGCCCAAACGAATCACTTAACATTAATAGCACGTTCACCACAAAACAAATTCGACCGTTGCCTCACACGCCCCTCTACATTCTTCATTCAAATTTATATCTGCTTGGCATTCGTGTTTTCACCAGCATTTCCCAATAGCCTTCTGAGATTTACGAAATCATTCCAAACGCTCTGCTTTTCCATGGCTACCTCACCAAAAGAAACTGCAGCTCCTGGTTCACCCGCTGTACCATCATCTCCGCACCAGGAACAACCAGAATTCAACATCCAACCCATACAGATAATTCCTGGTCAAGCTTCTGTCCCTGAGAAACTGGTTCCCAGAAGACAACAGGGAGTGAAGATTGCTGTAAACCCTAGCCTTGCAACAAGTTCTAGGGAAGTAGACACGGAGATGGACAAGAAAATCCGCAGTATGGTGAGTAGCATTTTGAAAGAAGCCTCTGTGCCTGAAGCTGATGAAGATGTTCCAACATCTTCCACCCCGAATGTTTCTATGCCTGATGTTGAGAAAGATGTTCCAACATCTTCCGGCCCAAATGATGAAGTACTCTCTTCCCCCAGCAAAGAGAGATCAACAGAGGAAGATGATCAAGCCGCAGAGGAGACCCCTGCACCAAGGGCACCAGAACCTGCTCCAGGTGACCTCATTGACTTAGAAGAAGTCGAATCTGATGAAGAACCCATTGCCAACAGGTTGGCACCTGGCATTGCAGAAAGGTTACAAAGCCGAAAGGGAAAAACCCCCATCAAGAGGTTTGGACGAATCAAGACTATGGCCCAGAAGAAGAGCACTCCAGTCACTCCTGCCACATCCAGAAGAAGCAAGGTTGCTATCCCCTCCAAGAAAAGGAAAGAAATTTCCTCATCCGATTCTGATGATGATGTCGAACTAGATGTCTCGACATCCAAGAGGGCCAAGAAATCTGGAAGAAAGGTGCCTGGAAATGTTCCTGATGCACCATTGGACAACATCTCTTTCCACTCCATTGGCAATGTTGAAAAGTGGAAATATGTGTATCAACGCAGACTTGCGGTTGAAAGAGAACTGGGAAGAGATGCCTTGGATTGCAAGGAGACCATGGACCTCATCAAGGCTGCTGGACTACTGAAGACAGTCACCAAGTTGGGAGACTGTTATGAAGGCCTAGTCAGGGAATTCATTGTCAACATTCCCTCTGACATATCAAATAGAAAAAGTGATGATTATCAAAGAGTGTTTGTCAGAGGAAAGTGTGTTAGATTCTCCCCTGCTGTGATCAACAAATATCTGGGCAGGCCTACTGATGGAGTGATAGATATTGATGTTTCTGAGCATCAAATTGCCAAGGAAATCACTGCCAAACGAGTCCAGCATTGGCCAAAGAAAGGGAAGCTTTCAGCAGGGAAGCTAAGTGTGAAGTATGCAATTCTGCACAGGATTGGAGCTGCAAACTGGGTACCCACTAATCATACTTCCACTGTTGCCACAGGTTTGGGTAAATTTCTGTATGCTGTTGGAACCAAATCCAAATTTAATTTTGGAAACTATATCTTTGATCAAACTGTTAAGCATTCAGAATCTTTTGCTATCAAATTACCCATTGCCTTCCCTACTGTATTGTGTGGCATTATGTTGAGTCAGCATCCCAATATGTTAAACTACACTGACTCTGTGATGAAAAGAGAATCTCCTCTATCCCTGCATTACAAATTGTTTGAAGGGACACATGTCCCAGACATTGTCTCGACATCAGGGAAAGCTGCTGCTTCAGGTGCTGTGTCCAAGGATGCCTTGATTGCAGAACTCAAGGACGCATGCAAGGTGCTGGAAGCAACCATCAAAGCCAACACAGAGAAGAAGATGGAGCTGGAACGGCTGATCAAAAGGCTCTCAGAAAGTGGCATTGATGGTGAAGCAGCTGAGGAAGAAGAAGATCCAGCTGAGCAAGAAGAGGCAGCTGAGGAAGAAGGAGAAGCAGCCGAGGAAGAAGAAGAAGCTGCTGAGGAAGAGGAAGATGCAGCAGAAGAGACAGAATCAGATGATGATTCTGAAGCCACCCCATGATCATCAGACCCTTATGTTTGCTTTTCACTTTTATTAGCTAAAGGGGCATGTCCCTTGAACAATTACTAATTATTGGTCTGTAATATTCGCACATTAATTTCATGCATCCTACTTTTGCCAAATTTATGTCTAAAAAGGGGGAGTAATAGTATTATGCTTGCTATTATGCATGATTTTGAGTAATAGGATACTATGTATGCAATAGATGATGTATGGCAGTAGGATAGTAGGATACGATGTATGCATGATTCATGACCTTGAGGGGGAGTTGTATGAATATGATTTTGAGGGGGAGACTGCTGCTGATGATGACAAATGTAAGCTACTAGAAGCTGCTAGAAGATGCTGCAGTAAGAGCATGAAGACAGGGGGAGCAGATAGCGGATGTCACATGAGATGTCTCGACATCCTGGAAAAGACTAGTAGCTGATAGAAGATGTTGCAGTAAGCATGGAGACAGGGGGAGCAGTAGCAGAAAGCTGATGTCACGAGAGATGTCTTGACATCCTGGAGAAGACTTGTAGATTTGCAACTTGAAGAATTTCCGCTGTGCTTGATTACTCTGATAATGAAAGTTGCTGATCCCACTTGCATAACTGCTCGTACCTGCTCAGGAAGTGTCTAAGTATGTTTTAGACAAAATTTGCCAAAGGGGGAGATTGTTAGTGTTTGGCTCTACTGAGCTTTAAAAGATTGGCTAAGATTTTGTTAAAACATAAGCACTTAGACAATGAAGGAAAGCTGGAGTTGCTGCACATGATGTCCAACGTTATGTCAAGGAATGAGATCGGGCTGCACAATGCACAAGGCAAGATAAAATGTCAAATGAAGAATTGAAGTTGCAGGATCCACGATGTCGGATACAATGTCCTGACATCCTGCCCGAGAATACTGGAGTTGCTGTACAATGCAAGATAAAAGTCAAGTGCAGAAGTGAAGCTGCAGGATCCACGATGTCGGATACAATGTCCTGACATCCTGCCCGAGAATACTGGAGTTGCTGTACAATGCAAGATAAAAGTCAAGTGCAGAAGTGAAGCTGCAGGATCCACGATGTCGGACACGATGTCCTGACATCCGGCCCGAAAATACTGGACATATAAATCTGTTATATCTTTAACAGATTATTGTGCAGTTAGCAAGAGATTAGAAGATCTATCTTTAGGAACGAATTAAAAGATAATTAAAGTTCGAATTTCAAAGTGGAAGAGTTCGTTCAGGGATTAAAGATTAAAGATTAAAGATTCAAACTAAAAGATCAAAAGTTATCTTTTAGTTCTTTAACTGCAGATTTTTTCAGAAGAAGATAGATCTCCTCCAGCACAAGCCGTTGCAGCCCAGAAACGCAAATTGCTATATAATCATGGAGGCTGCACGAGTTCTGTACCAAGTCCGGGATTGAAGAGTTAGTTTGTGAGTTTTTGGGACTTGAGTCTTTTGTGAGCCACCTTGATGGTACCCTAGCATCAAGTGTTGGACCTATGTGTGTAGAGTTGATCTCTTGTGTCTAGAGTTGATCTCTAGTGTGTAGAGTTGATCTCTTTTGTTCAGAGTTGATCTCTGGTGTGTCTTTGACTTAATTGTAAACACGGGAGTGTGAGTGAGAGGGAGTGAGCGGAGGTTCTCATATCTAAGATTGGGTCTTAGGTAGAGATCGCACGGGTAGTGGTTAGGTGAGAAGGTTGTAAACAGGGGCTGTTAGACCTTGAACTAACACTATTGAGAGTGGATTTCCTCCCTGGCTTGGTAGCCCCCAGATGTAGGTGAGGTTGCACCGAACTGGGTAAACAATTCTCTTGTGTTATTTACTTGTTTAATCTGTTCATACGGACACATATAATCTGCATGTTCTGAAGCGTGATGTCGTGACATCCGGTACGACATCTGTCCCCTGGTATCAGAATTTCAATTGAAGACAAAACAACTTTTCAAACTCAAGTGCTTTTCATGTGCTCAAATATAACCAAACTAAAAAAGGCAAAAGAAGTTATTGAAGTCATTTTTTTGTCATCTAAAGCCATCTTTATTTTTCTACCTATGCAAATTAATCCAAATTGCTATAAAAGTAAAGGAGCATATCATTTACACATATAAGTTTATTGTCCTATTTTTTTTTTTACTAGAAATCCTAGTCAAATAGTAAATAAACAATTATATAAGTTTTGAATTCAACTCACAAAATTTCAGCATGAGTTACTTTCTATAAAACTCAACTTCCATTGAAAATTTCAAATTTTGGTATGTAATATTTTCACACATATGAGAAATTTCCAAGGGTATAATGTTAAAAGATCCTAGTGATATTTAAAAAAATGAAGCAAGATAAGTTCTAACACAATAATGCTAAACACATTTAATTGTTATTGAGCTTCTTGATATGTTGTATGTTTCATGATCACCCAATTGTTCTACAATCTTTAACATTTCATCCTTAGCATGCTATCATAAAGAACTCTTAGAATACCCAAAACCAACATCCAATCACTAAAAATATAATCACATAAAAAGCTCAAAAAGGTTCATACTATGCATTCTTATATAAACACCATAAATCAATAAACACTTAATCAAACATGACTCTTGAACATAAGGTAGTGCAAGTAAAGTTATTCGGCTAGAAGTCAATTAGTTGTAACACACATCACAATATCATGTTGGCACCCCCAAAAGTAAGGGAAACACTATAAGTTAGTCACTAGAAATTAAGGAATGGGTGAGTAAACTAGTCACAAGATTTAACACCAAAAGCTTAGTGGTTAGTTGTGAACTAGTCTTCTTGGTTATCCTTGGTTATACAATAGTCCTACTAGTATCTTAATATCTTTTCTTTAAGGCTTCCTTTCTTAGAATTAATGGTCTTATTCTTTACCACACTAGATTGCCAACAAATGATGCATAATTCCCTTAGCCCGAAGGTTATATATTTATTGACCTATAATTTACCATCCTTTAAACAATAGTTAAAGAAATTACCATCACTTTTTAACTTGCCCCGTCTATAATCTATAATTATACTAATTGAAGGTTTCTTCTGTTATGAAATTTTGAAATGTGGCTTCTTGCAAGTCATTTTGCTAATGTGTCATTCTCTCATGCAATTACTTCTTGGATACTCTTATTAAACAAATAAATAAATAAATCTATCTCCATTCTAAGCAATTAATGCACGCTCATGAATCCATTAGTGTTGCTCCATGAAACTCAATTTTAAATGCTTCGTGTTCGAAAATATATAAATGAAAATAATTAATTGATCCACTTAATCTATATAATATATATTAAAAAATTTAAATTCCAAATTTAATTGGAGTATTAAGTCTTTAATTTATTATTTCTGTATTTATTATGATTTTTAAATTGTAATTTTATTATATTGTCTACAACTTTATAATTGGAGTATTATAATAAGATAGTTGGATTTTGAAAAGAGAACACATTTAACTTGGAAACCAATAATGGAAATAACTGAGCATTAAATATATTTTTAACTTTCCAATTTTTCTATTTCTTCTCTCCCTTTATCGCTCTTCCCTCCCGGTCATGTTTACAATTACTTCTCAGAGCACCTTTTCATTTTTCTATTCTTTCTCTCATTACCCTTTCATCTTCTTTCACCGCAACCTTCAACATGAAAGAGAGAAGCAAAAGAGATGAAAGAAAGAGAAGGGCAAAATTATTACGGAAATTGAGGAAGAGCCAAAGAGTGGAAAGAAAGATGAAAGGGAATGATGTTGCTTAGAAGATTTCAAGAGAAGTAAATGAGATGAAAGAAAGAGGACAACAAGGTTGAAGACGATGGAGCAGAAGGAGCAGTCAGTGAGGAAAGAGGCGCAGTCGATGATGCCACGTAGAAGATTTCGAGGTGTGGAGGAAGAAAAGAGATTGTAGAAGGATCTAATGGGCTATTCTTGTCGAACCACAACGAATGGTGGAACAAATTTTGGTAAAAATTTGTTTCCTTTTAAAATAAACCCTTATACGGTTAGAAGCTTGCTTCGTTTTGCTAACAACTTTGTCAAAATCAATCTTTTCTCCCACATTCACGTATGCACTTTACAACTTTTCTTCGATTTTCTTTTGTAAATTAGCATAACGGCTTTTTCTATGTTGTAGGCAGAGATAAAGCACAAGGATACATTGATGCGTGTGTTTCTATCGGAGAATGGACTTTTCGTGGACTCATCTCTAACCAGTTAAGTTCTTTTTAATACTTATTATCAGTTATGCTTCATTTTGTAAAAGAAAAGTACATATTCTCTTTTGTGTTATTGGTGGTGCAGCCCAAACAAATCAATTTGGAGCTCTATCAATACTCTAGATAGTGACTTCTATTTATTTTTTAATTGTATGTCTTGCTTCTCTTTCGACAATAAAATAAATTGTTAATTATTTTTTTTCGAGTGAAATGAAAGCAGAAAAATGAAACATGAAGGAATTTTTAAATCTGGGTCTATATTATTTGTGTTTTTGATGTGATTAATGGACTGTAGTGTCTTAAAGCTCAATAAGAAAGCTTTTAAGTAATTTTAACTATGCATGTATTATTGGTGTGCAATTATGACATTATATTTCTTCGTGTTAGAGTGGAGTTAACATTGTTGACAAGAGGTTAGTGAAACAAACTTATTCATGTGAAAATTCAAGTCTCCATGTGTAATTTTGGGGACAGGGCGTGTAAGTAATTTACAGGAGGAAATTTTTCAGAATTATTTTTTAAGTTGCAATACTACAAAAATAGTTTATTACGACATGCCAACAATGATGGTTTGCAAAAACTCTTTGAAAATAACGCGTTGACAGTGTTGTAATTAAGTTCATTGACGATGAAGATGATTTTCGAATAACAATCTTCAAATTGTGAGTTTAAGGACGATTATTACAAAAATGGTTTTACAAAACCGTCGTGATTGAACATGAGTACAAAAATGGTTTTACAAAACCATGTTTGAATGGTACATATCATTCTCGTGTGTTCTCCTTATCGGGAAGCATCATCACAAACATAAACTCATTATCCTCTCTCTCTTTCTCCGTCTTTCATCCACACACATCACACATTACACAAACACATCAGGTAGTCTTGCTTGGTGTTAATGGGTCTCATATCTAACTGTGCAAGTGGTTCAAATTAGTTTCTTGAGTTTTGACTCGAGGGCTAGGGTTTCAAAGGTGGACAAGTGACAGAAGGGGATGAAGACCCAACCTGACTCGAACGAGCCAGAAGCGGGGGTGTGGTTGGTGAATAGCCTCCGCTAGCCTGAGACGAGCTCGAACTCCTCGACGTGTGAGGTCATGTGCTCGAGGTATGGCGAGTGGAGCGCATGGCGGTGGTGCTTCAGGAGGTGGAGTGTGAAGTTGCACCTTTCCTTGAGTGAGTCCTATGCAGTCTCCACGTGGTGCGTCCATGCGTCGTGGTGGCCTCAAAAGGCATCATGGACGGTGTGGTTTGGCGCAATGGTGAAAGAGATGTGGTTCGACAACGACAAGCGGGAGAGAGTTAATGGCGGCACGTGGCGGCGGGGGAGTGGTTTGCGACATTGAGGTACAGGTTGTTGAGGTTGACGCCGCAGTAGTAATTGAGAATAAAGCAACGAAAGAAGCTGCAATGGAAGAATGTTCTAAAGAACGGTAAGTAACCTTAATAGAAACCACATTTGTGATAATATCTCCATTTCTATGTGTTTTAGTGTGTTGGTTTGATTGAGAATTTGTTTGAGGAAATTGGAATTGAATGGTTTGGTTTTTTAGGGTTGCACAATCTATTGAGCAAAAGTTAATTATGTGATAGTGGATATGGTGTCTCCTTCAATAAGGATGAGTGTGTCGTTCTATGTAAAGATGGGTCTCCTTTATTCTCTGCCATGAGAAAAGACAACCTCTACAAAATTATATTAGAAGAACTCTTAGATCAAAAAATATCATGTTTACTATCTATCAAGGAAAATCACTTATGGCATAAAAAAAACTTGGTCATGCAAGTTGGAGGTTAATCTCCAAACTACAAAAAAGCAACCTTGTAAGATGTCTACCAAGTATGTCATATAAGGATGATTTACTTTGTGAGGCATGTCAAAAGGAGAAACATATTATAAACTCTTTTACTAGTAAAAACATTGTTACCTCTAGACCTCTATAGCTACTACATCTTGATCCGTTTGGTCCAACTAGAATTGCGTCCACTTGTGGAAAGAGGTATGGACTTGTCGTATTCGACGACTACTCTAGATGGACATGGGTTATGTTCTTAAACCACAAAGATGAGTTTTTCGGTATCTTCTTTAAATTTTGTAAATGTATTCAAAATGAAAAATGAGTATGCATTTCTTCAATCAAAAGTGATTATGGGGAAGAATTTGAAAATGACTAGTCTCAATTGTTTTGTGAAGAAAATGGAATCCTTCATAATTTTTCAACACCAAGAACACCTCAACAAAATGGGGTAGTTGAAAGAAAAAATAAATCACTACAAGAAATGGCTAGAACCATGCTCAATGATAATTCAACCCCTAAGCACTTTTGGGTTAAATAGGTGAATACTGCATGTTATGTTCAAAACAAAATTTACATAAAACCTATCCTTAAAAAGACTCCTTATGAATTTTGAAAAGGATGAAAACCCAACATATTATATTTTCATCCATGTGGATGCAAATGTTTTATTATCAACACAAAGAATAGCTTGGGAAAATTTGAATAAAAAAGTGACGGTGAGATATTTCTTGGATACTCTGAAACTTCAAAGGCATTCGGTGTTTATAACTCAAAAACCTTGGTAGTTGAAGAAGCTATTCATATAAGATTTGATGAAAATAAGCTTGATAAATATTTATCAGAACTAGATGAGTCTTTTGCAGATCTACGACTAGACGACAACTCTATAGCAACCAGTTCGTCCAAATAAAATCTAGATATAGAAGCGTCCACTCAACAAGAATTTCAAGAAGCATCCACTAGATGCATCATGAGAAGAAATAATGTAGAAAGTCAAATTATTGGTGATCTAGCAGATCATGTTCAAACAAGATCATCAGTCAAAACACAAAAACACACTACACTGATTTCTGAAATGGAACCCAAACACATTGATGATGCAATGCAAGATGACAACTGGGTAGACCAACACAAGAAAAGGTTGATTAATTTTAGAAGAATGATATTTCGAAATTAGTTGAATTTCCAAAAGAAAAGAAGACTATTGGAGACAAATGGGTCTTTCGCAACAAACTAGGCGAAAATGGTAAGGTTGTATGAAACAAACCAAGGTTAGTTGCTAAAGGATACTCACAACAAGAAGGTATAGACTACAAAGAAACTTATGCACTTATAGCTTGTTTAGAGGCAATACACATCTTACTTTCATTTGTAACTTATAGCAATATGAAGCTATACCAAATGGATGTAAAAAATGTATTTCTAAATGGCTTAATCCAAGAGGAAGTTGATGTTGAACAAATAAAACAAACACTCAAAGGCATTTATATTCATCTGACCAAGTATATGAAAGAATTATTAAAGAAATTCAACATGGGTGATGCAAAAGAAATGAAGACTCCAATGCATGCACCCCACGACATACCTTGGATTGGACGAGGAATCATTAAAGGTGGACGGGACTCAGTACAGAGCAATGATTAGCTTACTACTTTATCTCACTCTGTCAAAGCCTAATATTATGTTCAATGTTTGTCTATGTGTAAGATTTCAAGAAGAACCAAGGGAAGTTCACTTAACTGCAGTTAAATGCATTTTAGACATCTAATTGGAACTTCTAATCTTGATCTTATGTTCAAAAGTAGAGAAAGTTTGATACTTACAAGCTACTATGATGCTGACTATGCTAGTGATAAAGTTGAAAGAAAAAGCACAAGTGGAAGTTGTCACTTTATTGGTGGCAACTTAGTAGTATGGATATGCAAGAAGCAAGCCTCAACTACATTGTCCACTACTAAAGTCGAATATTTGTTAGCAACAAGTTGTTGTGCTCAACTACTCTATATAAAGAATCCGCTTGAAGACTACAATATTTATGAAAGTAAAATTCTCATCTATTGTGACAATAAAACTGCTATTAGTCCTTCAAAAAATCCAACATTGCATTCTAGAGCTAAACATATATAAATTAAACATCATTTCATAGGAGATCATGTTCAAAGTGGACTTATAGTTCGTACCCATTCATGATCAGCTTGTTGACATCTTTACAAAATCATTAACTGAAGAAAGGTTGATTTTGTCAAGAAGTCAACTTGGGATGATCTCTGTTAATGAATGATTTAATCTTTATATGTTGTCCATTGTTACATCCAAGGATATATTGTCCAACAGACTTTAACATACACTCACAACGTTCAATATATGAATGATATATCATGCATTTGTTATTATTATATAAAACACATCGTTTTCATATCGAAACATGTAACGTGTTTTGTTGAGTCAGTTTTGGAAAACAAGCTTAAGGATTGCTTTTGAAAAAGCCCACTATAAAACCTTAAAATGTAGAAACTCTTGGTATTAATTATTACTTTAAAACACCTCATCTTCCTCTCTAAAATTCAAATCCTAATTCTCAAACTCCCTACAATGGAAACCTTTAACTCCCCTGTTGTCGAGATTATTCCAACCTTGGAAATCACTACTATCCACATAGACAATGAACCACCCATTCATGTGAAGCACTTTTTCGACATTCAGGAACTCGAAAAGTGGATCTAAAGCTCAACGAGACTCTATTATTTTGTGGTGCCAGACACTTTTACAATAAGCCACAAACAAATTATCTTGAACTCATCAAGACTTTCTGAAGTAATGTTGAGTTTTGTCTACAAGAAAATAATAGCATCTAAGGTTTTGTGAGTCAAAGTCGTGCTCAAAAAATGTAAGAATGTTAGTCTAATTAAGCTTCCACATCATGATTTCATAATATTATAATTAATTATTCAATTAAATTTCTTCAATCATTTTAATGAGATATTTATAAAGTACAATTTGAACAATCTTCAAATTAAATTATTTTATTTTTTTTTATAATAAGAACTAGTACATTTTATGGTATTTATATTATCAATAAAATAATATTATGTTTACTAATTAAATAAATTTTTTATTTTTTATTTATAATTTTTTATTTCTTATAATTAATTAAAAAATTTCCATACAATATGTAGATACTTATATATCATATAATAATAATTATCGCAAGTTTTTAACGTGATTTTGTAAAAGAATAAATAACTTTCTTAATAAACTTATTGCATGTAAAATTAAAATATTAGTGTTGCTATTAGGTGTTAATCAACTTGTGAAGTTCTGAATATTATCTAGCCACGAAAATGTCCATCATCATTCTAGTCTCCAAAATGAAGACTGTTAGGCCATATAACAAAGTCCATCATCATTAATGAACTTGAGAGAAGATCATCAAATGAGCAACCAAGTTTAAGTGGTCCAATCCAAAAGGTCACTCTGCTAATACTACTATGGCCTTTTCCCATTTAAATGTGTTCAAAATCAAGCATTCATGACAAGAAAATAATAATAATAATAATAATAATAATAATAATAATAATAATAATAATAATAATATCAATGGAGAGTTTGTTTGCCTTGTCTTATCTTTATTAGGGAAATTTTTATTTGATTAGATTCAAGGATAGCTTGATTAAGGGAATATACTTGTGAACTTATTTTTTTCATGATGTACTGTTCAGGGTCTGTAAATAACCTAGCACAAATGACATAGCAAGTGACGCAGCATTAAAGTGTACACGTCAACCCTCCTCGATAGCCCTAGATCCAGAGAGTCAGTGCTACTTGCTGAGCAGCTAGGTAATTGGGCCATCAAACTTTCGATATATTTGAATCTTAATGATAATGTTGTTATCCTTTTATCAAGCTATTACAAGTTATCAACAAAGTTTTTATGTTATAACAATCTTGACAATCAAGGACCCAAGGATTCTGTCCAATGTCATAAATAACTAGGTTCTACACTCACTTTGGATTCATTCATCAGCTCACTCACATACTTACTTGAGCATCGAATTTGGTAAGTACATTTGGCGCCCACTGTGGGGAAGCGATAAAAATTCCCCCGCGACCACCCATACTTACGATTAGCACACAATCCAGTCTCTGGCAGGAGCCACCCCTAGAAAATTCCAATCCCTCTTCGAGGACCATGACAGACAATGATGCCCTCCACCAACTCCAAGCCCGCATCGCAAAGATGGAATGCTGCCATGAGGAGGAACTCAGAAAGTTGAATGTCAACCACAATGAATTGGAGGCTTGTGTTAGGCACCCCCAAGGAGATAAACACCCCACTTACATTATTAACGAACGCATTCAGGGCGAATCGCATCCCTGCCAGACCAACAATACCCTGGATGATAACAATATCTTGCATGCACATCAACATGAAGGACGCATGACTCGATGACATCCTTTTGTTGATCGAATCATGAAGGTCGACTTGCCCTTAGGATGGAAACCACTCAACTTGGAGTGTTATGACAGGACCACTGACCCGGAGGAGCACCTGGATGCGTTCCTCACCCAGGCTAACCATTACACTAATGACAATGCGATCCTATGTTGAGTCTTCCCTACATCCCTTAAGGGGGCAGTATTGATGTGGAATGGAGGACTCCCGCCCTGGTCTATTGATAGCTTTGACACTTTTCTCAACCTTTTTAGTTTGTATGCGATGAGTCGTAGCACCGCCTGACCTCTGCTATATGGCTAGTTTATGAAAGGATACGATAAGTCACTCAGCAAATTTATGGACAGATTCGGTTGGCTCATTGTCCAAATGAGGAATCTCAATCCTAAGGTGGCATTACATTCCATGTTGCTGGCACTACAACCTAGCAAGTTCATCAACAATTGTACAAGAAACATCCCAACAGCATGGAAGAGTTACATGAGCATGCTAAGGGCTACATTTAGATGGAAGAGATATCGAGGTTCTAAAATGAAGTTCGATAGGCTAGACAAAAGCGTGAGAAAGGGGAAGGTAGCATAAGGACCGACTCGCACAGGTTAGACAAGTGACACAAATAGGACAAGCGTCAGCCTCTTCCAAGAGGACCCATCTACGAGCATTATACACCCTTAACGAAGAATCAAGCCACCACCCTTGAAATAGCTTTCAATGTGGAGACAGTTACCCCCCATACCTGCTCCCAGACCTGGTCTCGACAAAACCAAGCATTCAAATACCATCACAACCATGACCATAATACTAAAGACTATTGGGCCCTCAAGGACAAGATCGAGGAACTCATACAGGCCAAAAACCTAGCACAATTCATGAAAAAGCCCGATGATAACCGAACTGGAGGTTGATCTGGGGACATAATGAGGACCATTTCCAAATAAGAGATATTGATAGAAGGAGGGACAAAATAGAGAATAGAGGGAGGCAAAGGCGTCACCCACCAAGGCATGAACACCAACCCCAACAAGAGCAGGAAAACGAGCCCACCCATAAATTTGAGGTGCGATCAACACTAATACAAGTGGATTTTCATATGTAGGGCTATCTAGTTAGTCCCAGAAGTGTCATCTCCATGCCATCAAAGATATTGATGTCAACTGCGTCGACATACAACCATCAAGGAATTTACTGTAAGGTATTTAATTGTTAATGAAGATATTTTTTATTTTGCTTTGATTGGCAAGAAAACATTAAATGAGCTTGGAGCCATAGTCTTTACACCACACCTTGACGAGACAAATCGTCAATGTGAAGGTAGATCAGGAGCAGGCCCAATAGTGCTATGCTGAGAGCTTAAAGGTGTTTCCTTATCATCCCCTCAGAGAGCAAGGCAAACTTCATTCTCCCTCTAGTGGCAGCAATAGTCAAGTTATGAGTGTTGTCGAATAATTCCCAATAAAGACCTTGATCATCTATGAAACAACCAGAGGAAATCAAGACAATACATTCAACGTGGATCCTCAGAATGACACCATCAACAATGGCCCAAAGCTAATCGAAGAGCTTGGACCCAAACTCGGGAAATGCATGCAGCTCGATAGAGACCTCACCAGTCATGTGTACAAACAAATATCTAAAGTTCTATGACAAAACACATATTTGTTTGCCTAGCAGCCATCTGATATGTCAGGCATCCATCCCTATATCATATGCCACAAATTGGTCGTCAGCCCTCTGTTGGATCGAGTGGCCTCAGAATAATTAAGAAGGGGGGTTGAATTAATTATTCCTAAACCTTTACTAATTAAGAAATTAATCTTCTAAGGCTTTTACTAAATTGTTAAGAGAATGAGGAGTAGAAGAGAAACTTAACAGAAAGTAAAAACAAAAATTAAATGCACAACGGAAAGTAAAAGAGTAGGGAAGAAAGAAACAAACACACAAGAGTTTTTATACTATTTCGGTAACAACCTGTGCCTACATCCAGTCCCCAAGCGACCTGCGGTCCTTGAGATTTCTTTCAACCTTGTAAAAATCCTTTTACAAGCAAAGATCCACAAGGGATGTATCCTCCATTGTTCTCTTTGAAACCCTAGTGGATGTACCCTCCACTAGAACTGATCCACAAGAGATGTACCCTCTCTTGTTCTTAGTTAAACCCAAGTATGACGCAATCCTACCCCGCAAGGGCATTGGATAGAAGACTCCAAGTAGATTGGGCCAAAGATGCAAGAGAAGGCCCTAGGGTTCTTATGAGTCTTAGGGTAGATTTTGGGCCCATGGGCTAAGTACGAGCCCACTTATCTTTGTACATATTAGAATAAGGTTTTATTAATTTTGGGTCTTGTATTTAGGGCTCCATAATGTAGGTAGGGTACCCTAGAAATATAGGGATTTTCAGCCCTTGTATTTTAGGGCACCTAGACTAGTTTTTGTATTAGGGGTAGTTTTGTAATTTCACCTGCACTAAGTGAATATATGATGTGTGTGGTTGGAAATAAATTTAATTGAATTGGTAGAAGCCCAATCCAATTAAATTTTAGAGGGGGAGGTGAGCATTTGCTTACTACACCCCATTGCCACATCATATAGTCACACTTTGTGCATGTCCTTCATGCTTTACATGCCTCATGACACCTAAGCACACTTAGTGGAGAATCTTGGAATCGATCTTAGATTAGAGGGCTGAATCATAACTAAAATTCATTAATCATAATTAGTGAAATTTTGGCTCCAAAGTTTGGCTCCACAAATTCAATTTCAAATTCAAGTGAAATTTGAATTGAAATTCAAATTTCCCTCCAATTTTGTGTGACACTTAGGCTATAAAGAGAGGTCATGTGTGTAGATTTTTTTGAACTTGGATCATTTGAATATTAAACTTCAGATTTCAAAGCTCATTCAGAGCACAAAATTTCGTGCTCTTCTCTCCCTCTCCTCTCATTCATCTTCTTCTTCCTCCAAGCTCTTATCCATGGCCTCCTATGGTGGTGAGCTTCTTCTAGACTCATCTTCTCCTTGAAGTGGCATCTCCTCTCTCTCTTCCTTCTCCATTCCGCTGCCATTTATCTTCCAAGAAGCAAAGGAATCCATTGATGAAGAAGATCCTAGGCCTACAAGCTCCGATGGAGCTTACATCAAAGTAGATGTACCCTCTACTTTTACCACAAATGATGTACCCTCCAATGTGTTAAGACAAAGATCTCAGGCGGTTAAACCTTTGATACTTTGTGAATGGGGATACAAAAGAATTCTCAGGCGGTTAGTCCTTTGAACACTTTTGTATTAGGGAAAGGGAAGAATCAAAAGAATTCTCAGACTGTGTCGTTTTGAATTCTTTGACAAGGGAGAAGGGAGACACAAAAGAATTCAGGCGGTTAGTCCTTTGTTCTTTTGGAAAAGGGAGAAGAGAGACACAAAAAGAATTCAGACGGTTAGTCCTTGGAGAATTCTTTTTGGCAAAGGGAGAAGAGAATGAAAAGATGAATAGCACAAGTTTTCAAGGTTTGGAAAACCAGAAAACTTCAGAAAGCTTTTGGTACAAAGAAGAAGAAGAAGTTCAAAGAGATTCAAGGCTTGTAAAGGATTGTAAGAGATTGATTGGAAAAGTATTCAAGATTGAAAGAATGAATTAAAATTTCAAAACAAAGCCTTGCTTTTATAGACTCTTCATGTATGGTCAAGAAGACCATTTAGAAGAGTTATAACTTTTAGAAAAACTTAAAACCAATTTGAAAAAGTCAAAACCTTGTTGAAGAGTTACATCTTTTGATTTATTCAGAAACAGTCACTGGTAATCGATTACCAAATAAGTGTAATTGATTACACAAAGCTTTTATGTGAAAGGATGTGACTCTTCACATTTGAATTTGAATTTCAACGTTCAAAGGCACTGGTAATCGATTACCAAAACATTGTAATCGATTACAGCTTTTTGAAATTAATTGGAACGTTGTAAATTCAATTTGAAAACTTTTTCAAAACAATTTTGCTACTGGTAATCGATTACAACAATCTGATAATCGATTACCAGAGAGTAAAAACTCTTTGGTAAACATGTTTTGAGAAAAATCATGTGCTACTCAATTTTTGAGAAAAACTTTTCATACTTATCTTGATTAAGCCTTCTCTTGATTCTTGAATCTTGAGTCTTGAATCTTGATCTTGATTCTTGAGATCTTGAACCTTGAATCTTGATTCTTGACTCTAAACTTTCTTCTTGAGTCTTGAATTCTTCTTGATTCTCATCTTGAACTCTTGAATTGTTCTTGATTCACTTGAGTTGTTCTTTGATTGATCTTTGAGCTTTTTGTCATCACCTTTGTCATCATCTTTTGTTATCATCATTGTTATTATCAAAACACCTTTGAATCACCTTTGATTCACCATGAAGCTTTGCTTCTACACCCTCAAGCCAAACTAGTCTCACAAAAGAAGAGAAAAATGGGAGAAGAGTTACATAAGGTGGTCAGGGAAGAGATTGACAAGCTACTCAAGGCCTAGTATATCAGGGAGATCAGATACTTGACCTGGTTGCTTAATGTTATCATGGAAAAGAAGGCCAATGAGAAATAGTGCATGTGCATTAACTACACCAACCTTAACAAAGCATGCCCCAAGGATGCATATCCCTTGCCTAAGATCGATAAGCTCATGGATGGCGCGTCCGACATCCAATTGTTGAGCTTCCTGGAAGATTATTCAGGGTACAACCAAATCAGGATGCACCCTCTAGATGAAGAAAAAATCGCCTTCAAAATGGAAGACACCAATTACTGTTATGGGGTCATGCCTTTCGGATTCAAGAATGCTAGAGCTACAACCAAAGGCTCATAGACGAAGTCTTCAAATGAAAAATAGGCCAAAATGTCAAGGTTTATTGGGACGACATGGTCATCAAGTCTCACAGTGTGGCCCAACATGTAACAAACTTAGAGGAAGCGTTCGGAGAGATTCACAAGTATGACATGCACCTTAACCCTGAAAAGTGCACCTTTGAGGTCGACAACGAAACATTTTTAGGGTTCATGGTCACCCACCGGGGGATTGAGGCCAACCCTGACAAATGTACATCGATACTAGAAATGCACAGCCTTACCAACGACAGGGAAGTTTGAAAGTTGAATGGCAAAATGGTGTCTTTGTCTAGGTTCCTCCTGAAGCTCATAGAAAAGGCTAAGCCATTCTACAAGCTACTTAGGAAACTAAGTCATTCCTATGGGATGAGGATTGCAAGCAAGCTTGCTTAGCCTTTAAGAAAGCTATTGCAACATTGTCATTTCTAAGTCGACCAAAGCTAGGAGCACCCCTACTCCATTACCTTTTAGTAGCAAAAGAGGCCATCAACTCAGCCATCATCTAGGAATATTGAAAGCACCAAATGATCGAGGAGGTGGCATTGGCACTCATAATCTTTGCTTCACACCTCAAGTCATACATTCAAAGTCACCAAATCATTGTCAAAATGGAGCACCCTGTCAAGCAAGAGTTGAGAAATCCTGAGCTGGAAAGAAGAATTGTAGCATGGTCCGTAGAGCTGTCAGAATTTGATCTCCAATATGAGCCTCGCAGCCCTATGAAAACCTAGCTCATGGTGGACTTTCTAGTAGAGTTTGCTGGCAATGTCCAAGCTACTCCATATTGGTGGAATCTTTATGTAGATGGTGTGTTCAATGTGAAAGGAAGTGGAGCAGGCATCATCGTTGAAAGGCCCAATAATGTTACTTTGGAGCAGGCCCTCAAATTTAACTTCAGAGCATCAAACCATTAGGTTGAATATAAAGCACTCATAGTAGGTTTAAAACTGACAAAAGAAGTTGGCGCAAGGAAGCCCAAGTGCTATAGCAACTCACAACTTGTCCAAGGACAGGTTACAAACAAATATCAAGCCAAGGAAGCAGTTCTTTTCAAATACTATCATGTTGTAAAGACCGTTGTTAATGATTTTGATTGTTTCAAAATATGCACATACGAAGCAAAAATAATACTAGGGAAGACTTGTTCTCCATGCTTGCAAGCACCAAAAAGACTAGACACCCCAAGACCATCATCCCGGAGCACTCCAAGCACTAATGATAGACACCAATGAGGTCATGACGGGAGAAGAAGAGGAATCAGACTGGATAGACACCTATAAGAATTTCTTAACGAAGGGAGTGTTACCACCAAATGAAAATGAAGCCTAATGCTTGAAAAGGAAGGCTAGTTACTATGTCATCCTCGATGGGGAACTATTCAAAAGAGTGTTGACAAGACCCTTACTTAAGTACCTGTACAGCCAGCAAGCAGACTGTAACATGAGAGAGTTGCATGTAGGAATCTATGGCCTTCACATAGGGGGGCGCTCCCTGGCAACCAAGGTAGTACACATTGGCTATTATTGGCCGACACTCAAGGCTGATGTCCTTAACTTCACGAGGAGGTGCAGAAGATGTTAGGAATTCGTAGATATTTTACGCATGCCCCCAATAACCTCCACAACTTGAGCTCTCCTTGGCTTTTTTCCATGTGGGAGATGGACATACTAGGGTCATTGCCAAAAGCCCCAAGGCAAGTCAAGTTCTTGCTAGTTGTCATCGACTATTTTACCAAATGGATTGAAGCAAGGCCACTGTGAGATATTTTAGTTAGCGCGGTAAAAAAATTTACCTGGAAGCACCTCACATGCAGATGCAATCTTCCCTACGCCATTGTCACTAACAAAGGCACTCAATTTAAGGCCCAAGCCTATGAAGAATTCCTATCAAGGCTGGGCATTAAGCACTTTGTAACGTCCGTCGAGCATCCTCAAACAAACGGCCAAGTAGAAGCAGCAAACAGGGTCATCCTTAAAGCCCTATGCATGAGACTTGACAAGTCTAAGGGCCTGCGGAAAGCACCCCCCAATATACTATGAGCTTATCATTGTTCTCCCCAAATGACAACTAAGGAGACTCTCTTTCGCCGTATGTTGCCATGATCCCTGTCATAACCTAATTTTTTCTGGGGACTATCATTTGTTGATCTTTTGATCCTTGCTAGTCGACTTGTGGTGTTAAATGCCAGTTACCATGCGAAACAAATGATCATTCAATGTTTTAATCAAGGAAGCACAAATACCCAAAGGGAAGGGCAAAAGGGTCATTTTAAGGCTTTTTTTGAACCCTGGCTTGCCCAGGCTAGCCTCTGGCTTGCCTGGGCCACCAAATAACTTCATGGTGAAGTAACCAACTCGCTTAGGCAAGCTCAGCTCGCCTGGGCGAGCAAGGTTGCTTCACGATGAAGTAACAGCTCGCCTGGGCGAGCTGTCATGACCCCAAATGCCTTATTTTGCTATAAATAAGTGTGAAGAGGGGCTAAGAGGGAGGTTCTAAGGTCCATAGGTGAAGGATTGGAGAGAAAGAAGAGAAAAGAAGAAGGAAGAAGAGAAAAAGAAGCTAAATCGCTACCGAATTGCGACTGTAATCGTTCTTCATTCGTTCTTCATCCGATTAGTGTTTGTCTTTAAGGATTTGAACATGATTTATGGACCCTTAGGGGTCCTCTTTATTGTTTTGTGCATCTTCATCTCCTTCTCCTATCATCGGTAATCATTTTTCTCTTGTAAAGTGAGTTTTAACCGATCATTAGTGTTGCAAGTTATCTTTAAAAAGGTTGAAGGTTAATAAGCAAAACCCAAGATAAAACCAACTCATAACTAACTTCCAATATCAAATATCACTTGAGGTCGTTTTAAGGTCCAACGCCTTAAATGACTCCCTCCGCTTTTCAAATAAAAAATAAAAAGATCGTTTTATGTTCCAACGCCTTAAACGACTTTTGTTCACAATTAAAATCAATGTTTCAAAAAACATAAAAATAATGTAACACAACAAACATTCTGACTTAAAGAACTACATAGGTCTAATTTCCTCATTGCACTTGAGGATACGTAGGAGCAAGGGCAACACCATTGTCGACCCCAAAAAAATAATAAACATAAAAAGGGAAAATACATAAAAAATATAAAAAGGGAAAAATACACAATTTTGAAGTCATGTTTTGCACACTCGATTAAAGGCTATCGTCTCGTCCCTTGTGACGGGCGCGTGGGGTGCTAATACCTTCCCCGTGCGTAAACAACTTTCAAACTCTCATTTTAAAAATCCGTAGACCTTTGTCTTTTTGGTTTTTCTAACATTTTTCTCGAATAAACGTTGGTGGCGACTCTGCTCATTTTTTCCCTTGGAGACAAACGTCTTTAGCCCATCTATTTTGGCCTTTTTGCACCCCTACCGAAGGGTAGGTTGTGACAATCCCTGTAGAAGTCGGAGAACCATTGACAAGAAGGCTATTTTTCTAAGCTCGAGAGAATGAGGAAAACATGAAGGTAGAACTAGAGATGAAAGACGAAGTCCAAGAGATGGCTAGAATCAAGGAAGAAGCTTACCAAGCTCTGAGCATCAAGAAGATACAATGCCAAGGTCTAGCCTCGAGCCTTTCAACCTGGCAACCTAGTATGGTGAGTCTGAGGAGAAATAAGGATAGTTCCATGAATAAGAAAGTTAGGACCTAACTAGGAAGGCCCATTCAAGAACATGGAATGCCACCCACCTAAAATTTTATTTCAGTTGATTTGCAACAAGACCAGATGTTGTACTCCTTTTCCTACT
This sequence comes from Glycine max, assembly GCF_000004515.6. NCBI lineage: Eukaryota > Viridiplantae > Streptophyta > Magnoliopsida > Fabales > Fabaceae > Glycine > Glycine max. Next base: position 25,636,228 of record NC_038248.2, on the reverse strand, counting down.
CAAGTCTTTTGTCCCAAAATAGAAATATCAGGGTTTTGGTGTAAGAGTTTTTAACGAGGCACACCTGAGGAATAGGGGAAACTTGTACTCAAAAGATTGAATTAAATAAAATTTCCTCTCTTTTTGGTCTAATTATTTTGGTGCATATGATATGCTAATGTCACAAATCTCCAAAGGCTCGTCAAACCCAAGGTCCGCCCTTGGTGAGCCTCACCAAACCCAAGACAAACATGTCCCTGGTCGAATCTCCAAAGGATTGTCAAACCCAAGGTCCACCCTGGGTGAGTCTCGCCAAACCCAGGACAAACGTGTCCTTGGTCGAATCTCCAAAAGCTTGTCAAACCCAAGGTCCACTCTTGATAAGCCTCTCTACGCCTAAGGTTCGCCCTACACGGATATTCTAGAAACCAAGATACACTTTTGGTAGACTTCTTTGCTTACTCAAGGTTCAGATTAATCTTACACTTGGCCAGTTTAACATGCCACTCGAGTTAGTCTCACAGCCAACAAGCCTCATTAACAAACACACGATCTTGGGCAAGAAGCTCCGTAAAGTGAAAAGGAAGCACCACCAGGTTGAAACCTAACCCGAGATGACTGGCAAGACCTTCAACCAAGTTGAAATCAAACTTGAGATGATCAAATATTATCTTGTTGAGTTCTCTATTTCATACAAACCCATTAAGTAGGGTAGTATCATACCTAATGCAATGAACCACTCTCCATGTGTTACAACAAAGCTATGAAAAAGACAAAGATCGAATATGATATAAGTACAAAATGACAGTATACATAAGGCGCGTAAATCCATGACACAACAAGTTACGACAACAGTGGAAAAAGAAGTGCACTAGAGAAAAACAAAGAACATTGTTAAAGTTACAAAGCCAATATGGCTACAAAATCAACACAACAAAGAAAAATAAAAAAAAGTAAGGCCTAAATATTTGGCTCTATCACCGTCGTCCTCTTCCCCAACAACAATCTTGTCCTCGTCAAGCAGTTGCCCGTCCTTTACATCTTTAAATGGGTCAAAGAGGCTAAACTCAAGACCCTCAACAAAGAATCCTGCCAACCTGACGGACTTGAAAAATCCCTTCTCGTGCTGCTCCACAACCTCCTTCTTAAATATTAAGAGCTCATCCTCAAGCTCCTTATTCACCTCCTTCTCCTTTGCCACTTTGAGCTCAGACATCTTTAGCTTGGTCTAGAGACTGGATGCAGTGAGCTTCAAATCTCTCAGCTGGGCTTGGAGGTGAACAATTAGCTTGGCGGATTCAGCCATCGTCGCATTAAGCGTTTCCTTCTCCTCGGCGGAGCGCTCCACCTCGCCTACTAAATCATTTTTTTCTTTTAATAAATATTTGCAGCATCCAAACACCTCGTCGCCATCTAGTCTTTTGCTTACTAACTTAACAAAGACATCATTGACCCAGGACGACAATTGTCGTCATGACAATAGCTTCAGTAGTCAAGGGGGATGAGGGTGGACCTTGGGAGTCGGTAGTCCCTAGAAGTAGAGAAGAAGGGCAACTTGAACTGGGCATCAACCTGATGGCTTGCTTAAGAGCTCAAAGACTAAATGAGGCCCTTGACTTCTTACATTGACCAGAACCCCCAACTTCTTTGTTGTGTTTCCTCTAGGTCGTCGTAGAAAGAGACACATCAGGCGTAACTTTGACAACATCATCATCAACAACATTGGAAGCACGGGGCAAGCCGACCCTGGCTTCAATCCAATTTCCTTTCTCGACAGAGTGCTCATGAATGATAGTTGGAGGAGGCAGCACATCACCTTCAGTTGTTCTAACCTACTTCACCAAGGGCCACCATTCAAAGTTGTCCATTATTCCTGCAAGGACAAACAAAAACATAACAAATAGTTAGAAAAGACAAGGTTATACTAAACAAACTCAAAAAAAGGAGAAGCGAGGCATTTTCCCATCCAAGACAATAAGAGAGTCACTTTCTGAAGGCAAGGAAAAAATGGCCCATGCGTCAAGCAAGGATGGCAATTGTTCCAAGATAGCCTTGTCCACCCTCTTCTTCGGAGACATCAGATGCTCCTCGAAGGACTTGAACTTTGTGGGGTTTGATTGCTAGTAAAAGGGGAAATGAGGCTCTCCATTCTCATCATACATTAGTGGTAACCTATCAGAAATGACAATGGTTGCCTTGACCTTGAAGAACCAGTCCTTGAATCTATAAAACACGTTTGAGTCAAACTCGAACATCTTCTTGGACACACTATTTAGTGACACCCAGCCAATCTTCCTGGTCAACTTCATTTGGAAAAAAGTAGAAGAACACGAGAACGTTAGGCCTAATGTTGAAGAATAGACACAGAATTTCAAAGGCCCTTACCATTGCCCAGCTGTTTGGGTGAAGTTGGGAAGGAGCCACATTCAAGTGCCTCAACAAGGCACATTGAAAGGTGTTCAAGGGAAGAGTCAGGTTTAGAACCTTGAACATGCACTAGTAGATGTAGAAGAAAGGAGGATAGTTGAGAGCAGCACACATGAACGAGAACTCGTCTTCCCCGCAAGCCATAACAGTTTTCTTATGGGAGTCAACCAGCTTGGCTAGCTTAAGTTGACGCCATAGGGCATCAACGCCTATAGAGGATGTTATCGACGACCAATACTATAGAACATTGTCCCTAACCCATTTGAAACCGGCAACAAAGGAAGGGGATGAAGGCACTTTGTCACTACAGGGATGCTTATTCCTTGGTGAAACCCTAACTTCACCACCGTCGGTCTTTCCTATAACTTTCGGAGGGGAAAGGGGCATTATTGTCATAACAGAGGAAGGTTGTTCCTCCAAAGGGGTCGTGGGAGGTTCCACCCCCGCACGAAGCCCAAAGATGCCTGTGTCGACATGGCTCAGGTCCATCAACCTCTTGAAAGAGAAGGACTCGTTATCGGAAACTTCACGGCACACCTCTTCTGATGAGGAGTCGTCAATGGGAACTACTTCCTGCTCTACCATGGGTTGTTGGATGGAACCCCTAGAGTCTCTTTTGCCCATACCTAGCATAGAGTCCGAAAAGAAGATGTAGCGAGAAAGAAGGTGTACCTAGAGTGAAGGAGAAAATTGGGAAAGGGAAAGGAGAACAGGAGAATCAACCTAGTGATTCCAGAGAGCTATAGCCCAGAGTTGTAATGATCACGACAGTCGTAACGAGAAATTGCAGAAATTGTAGAAAGGAGGGTAAGGAGTGCTCAAGCTTGAAGATGACGAAAACCTAACGTACACTCATTTTAAATGAGGATGCGACCTTTCAGTAACTTGCGAGAGTTGAAAAGACAGCCTAAAAATCTATGCCACAATGTAACCCCCATCAAACCATATAACTCGTCTTTAAGGCGTACCCTCTCATAGAGTGACATGTGTAAAAAGGCAACCTGCATGCATAACACGCGCTCACCTTGAGTAAAATGAAATGCATCTTTTCAAAGCACTTTCTAACAGTTAGAAGTGTCAAAATGGTCAAATACATGGACCTCTCATAAAACATTCAAACACCTGGCTCTACTTGAAGGGACGTAAAGCACACTCACCCTAGACAATTTGGTAGCCTTAGCCCAGACAATGCTCGTCCAGGTTGGGGGCTTGTCTAGCCTATGACTCTTAAATTTGTCAAGGTTACCAACTTCGACATGGAGTAATCTCTTTTACCAGCAACTTGACCTCAAAGCTTGGGGGTGTGTATAGTGTCTGGGGTCCACAAATGATGTGGCACAAGTGATATGGCATTAAAGTGTACACGTCAACCCTCCTCATCGGCCTTAGATCCAGAGCGTCAGTGCTACTTACTCAACAACCAGGTAATTGGGCTATTAAGTTTTTGATATATTGGAATCTTAATGATGATGTTGTTATCCTCTTATCAAGTCGTTACAAGTTATCAACAAAGTTGTTATGTTGTTATAACAACCCTGACAATCAAGGACCCAAGGCTTTCATCCAATGTTATAAATAACCTGGTTCTACACTCACTTTGGATTCATTCATGAACTCACTCAAATACTTATTTGAGCATTGGAGTCCCTTTTTTAGGTACCCTTGTTATTCCTCCAATGGAGGATACCTGCAAGATTGACACAGGAGATCATGGAGCCCATTCTAATGACGGTTTACCCTATTGCCAGTTTGCTCAAGATTTTGGTAAGTACACATGATAATATAATATAATATAAGGTTAAGTTTTGTTTGAGTACTAAACTAGTAAGGTATATGTGCAAATGGTCATGTTGTGAAATGATTCTCTCCATGGGGATCATGTATTTGACTATGTGAAATTATAATTTAAGGGATATATTGGATTAGGATTTTAAAAGATTATTTTAACATAAAATAATCATATGAATTTTAAATGACTTTGTGGGAATGTAATGACTTTTAAGATTTTATTAAGAGATTTTTATGATTTAGTGTGGCGTCCCTAAATAATAACTGGTTTAATAGTAATAAATCAAATCACATAAACCATGGGAAATTTTTTTTTCTTTTCTCTCTCTTTTTTTTCGCACTGTTATTCATTTCACAGTAATTAAATTCAGAAGGAAAATTGTCACTATAGAGTCCTGAATGGCCAGTTCACAACTCTATTCGGATTCATTTCTTTCTGATCACTCAACCTCCAAACTATTTTTCTCTTTTAAAAATATACCAGCCATCATTTTAGGTCGTCACGTGAAAGATAATAAGATGCGGTCGGTAAACTCTTTTCAAATAAAGCTCGTTAACATTTCTTTTTGTCAAATAATAAGATAAAACATAATTGTTTCCATCATCAAAAACTGTCTAAAATATGGGAGTTTGCAAAATAGCACAGTGACATCCAGAGCAAAGGTAACAACTGTGATGGCTTCAGCCACAATATATACAATCATCAAAATTTCTATACAAGAGGTCTACCCACCCAAAAATCAAAAGAGTAAACCTAGAAGTCTGAACTAGATACACCCACCCACAAAAAGTATGTACGCCTAATCTAAGGAGTCGTCTACTACGATGAAGAGTTGTCACTATTCGTTGTCCCTCCAGGGCCACTCTCCTCTGTAGAGTTTGCCTCAGATGCTGGCATAATATCCTCTGGAGAATCAACATCAGGGAGTGGGTCCTCATCATCCTCTGGGAAGTCAAGGGCATCCACAGCAGGTTCAGGAGGTAACTCCTCTGGGTCCTCTTCAAGATCCTTTTCAGAGGATGACACCTCTATCACTTGAACTGGCTCAACTAGTCGATATGGAGTAGGTGTAGGTAGTATCCACTCCACAGGCTGCTGAAGTGTGCGTGCGGGTTGCTCCGGATGTACTAGTGAAGTAGCAATGAGTCAAATTGTGCCACGGAATCGGCACCTCTCATTGCCTTTGAGGGTCTCCCAAACACCCTCTAGGCACTCCATCACAACGCGATCATGGATCAACTGCGCTGCCATCGCGGTCTACAAGAGATGAAAGAAAAAGGGTAGACTCTTTCACAAGAAATCTAACTACATAGGTAACAATACAATGCGTCCCATAACGGCTATGCACATTGGAATCTAAAAGTTATACTGTGTAATCGATTACACACAAATGGTAATTGATTACTAGTAGCAGGTAACACTATGTAATCAATTACACACAACTGGTAATCGATTACCAGTGCCCCATCACACTGTGTAATCGATTACACACAATTGGTAATTGATTACCAAAAACTACTTAACATCCTGTCTCAATTTTTAAACCCTGTAATCGATTACCCACGAATGGTAATCGATTACCAGAGGGGATTTTTCAGATAACACCCAAGATAAATAGCTGGCCAGCCGCCACACAAGCCTCCTTGCTTCATGGACTTTTGTTTTTTTATTGGTTGACTGCCAGGAGCTCGCCTGCTTAGGTACGTCACAGGTTTTCACTTACTGACTATGCCCGGGTTGGGTCGGGATTGGCCAAGCTTGGTTTTGGGCAATAGCACCCCACCTGACGTCCCCAAGGTCTCCTGACCCCCGCGACATATCTCCAGGTACCACTCTGTGGTCAATAAATAAAAGTAGGAAGACTGACTCTTCCATGCTTTCTCACACCAAGCTTATTGGATTATGGGGCACCCGTCATATGTGGTACTAGGTGGTAATTGGGCAATGGCATAAATCAACTATCCCATTTCCACAAGCCAGGCATAAGCACACCATCCCCAGTTGCCCACCTTTAAATTTAGCTCACGTGCACGTACGTAGCCTTCTCCTCGTTCCTCTCAGCACCGGGTCCCCATCAACCCCTCCAAGCTTTCACAATATCCAAACAATTCAATCCCATTTGTCATGAAACTACCTTAAACAAAGAAAAACAGAGTGGAGGCAGAAATCTTTGCACAAGATTCATTCAAATTCCACAGAGTTTTTCCTACCCACATACCTCAGTAGCATCCTCTTTGTTCCGATTCGTTAACCATTGGATCACCTTGAAAAATTAACTAAGGGTTCCTAATACAGAAATCTAAGTTTTGACCGTTGGGATCTACTAGAGAATTTCTAGAACACGAGATATACCGCCTTTCCTGTGACAGCAGAAACTAGCACTGCACAACCATTTTTTCTGCATATTTGGCAGTTTTGCTGCACAATTTGACCGCCTTTTTCTGCATAATTTTGTGGATTTCGAAATCCAGCTTGCATGCATCCAATTTCACTCAAATTGGATCCTACAAGTCCTAAACCATGTGTCATACCCTAATTTCGTCCGGGGACCTTTGCTTGATAACGTGCGACCATTCTTTGGTCCTCGTGAGGTGCTTGGCACCCATCATTAGGCAATTTGTGAAATTTCAGGACATGCCCAAAAAAACAAAAAAATATATATGCACAATCCGTAAGTTTCCGTGACACACTGGAAATCAAATGGAAGCATCGTTGCATAATTAAGTGAGGTTCCGTAACATTCCGTAAGTCAAAAAGGGGATGATTATGTAATCCGCAAGGTTCCGTAACATTACGGAAAGAAAACAAGTATCGTTACGAAATTCGTAAGTTTCCGTAACTTTACGAAAAAAGAATCACCAAAAAAACAGCAGAGGGGGTGTATTTAGTAAAAATGGGGGTGCAAATAGCACCCAGGCCCACTTGGGCCCTCCAGAAGATTCCTCCAGAAGGCGGTTGCTTCTGGAGGAAGCAACCCTGCTCGCCTGGGCGAGCTGAGCTCGCCTGGGCGAGCTGAGCTCGCCTGGGCGAGCTGGGCGGCAACCACCTCCCCTATTTTGCTATAAATAGGGGAGGAATGCAAGAAGAAAAGGATCCCAGCCCTTTAGGCACTTCTCTCTCTTTGGAATTTGCTTGGAAAAATTGTTTCCGCGAAGAAAATCTAAGCCGAGGCGCTTCCGAAACGTTTCCGTAACGTTTTCCGTGAGGAATCTCGCAAAGGTTTGAACCGTTCTCCGACGTTCTTCATTCGTTCTTCATCGTTCTTCGATCTTCAACGGGTAAGTGCCTCGAACCAAGCTTTTCGATTCATTCTATGTACCCGTAGTGGTCCACATTGTGTTTCGTGCATTTTGATTCTCGTTTTGTTTACTTTTTATGCCCCCTGTTGACGTGCTTAAGCCATTTTACTTAAGTCGTTTCTCGCTTAACTTAAAAATAAAATAAATTTCCACCGAACGTTTGAATTGTATTATCCATTAACTTTGGTCAAAATCAATTCCGACCGTTCGGTCGTGCCGTAACCACGTTGGAAATCAAAAAGAGGTAAAAAATAATATAATAATCAAAAAGACATCTTTTAGTAAAATAAAGCAGAAAATCAATCGGACGTTTTCTCTTTGGGATTTCTCATTCTTAATCGAATTGATTAATAACTAAAGTGAAACTAAGGCTAAAATCAACTCGCCTAGTCAAGCTCGTCCACAAAAATAAGCTTTTGAAGTTTGTCATTTCAATTTTTCACTAAGTAAAATGGGTCATTTTTAAGGTCCAACGCCTTAAAATGATCACCTCTTAAAATCAAAAAGAATCACTTGATAAGCAAGAACTACGTAGGTCTGATTTCCTCATCGCAATTGAGGATACGTAGGAGCAAAAGCCCCGCTTTTGTCGACCACCCCAAGAGATCGTTAATGGTCCAATGCCTTAACGTTTCTCTCCTTTCAAAAACAAGAGATCGTTAATGGTCCAACGCCTTAACGTTTCTCCCCTTTCAAAATCAAAAGACCGTTTAATGGTTCAACACCTTAAATGACCTTTTGTTCAAATAAAAAACATATTTTGCAAAAAAGACAAAAAACAAACTTAAACCAAACACTTTGTTCCAAAAGAACTACGTAGGTCTGATTTTCTCATCCCAAATTGAGGAATACGTAGGAGCAAAGGGAAACACCCTTGTCGACCACAAAAAAGGAAAAAATATAAAAAGGGTATAAAGGATATAAGAACATAAAAGGGAACATAAAAATCAAAGTCATGTTTGCACATTCGATTAAAGGCTGCCGTCCCTTGGGACGGACGTGTGGGGTGCTAATACCTTCCCCGTGCGTAAATACAACTCCCGAACCTTTCACTTAAAAGTTCGTAGATCGCGTCTTTTCCGGTTTTTCCGACGTTTTCCTCAAATAAACGTTGGTGGCGACTCCGCGCGTATTCCTTTCGTGGAACACGCATCCCGCGAGTCACGCGTCGCCCTCCCGCCGAAGGGTAGGTTGCGACAGTTGGCGACTCCACTGGGGACTTTTGTTTAGAGAGTTAGGCCATTTAATTTTGTGCAATGTTTTACCGTGACTTACCCCTTTGTTGGTTTCCTTTCATTATGTTCTTGTGTATACAAACTCGTTGTTGCTTTTAGTGCGTTTTAAAATGTATGCATGAAGTAAATATTTATTCATTTGATGCACACAAACACCAACACTATTTGCATACACTGTGAGTGAAAAAGGGCCCTATACCCGGGTTCATGGGAGCATAAGGAGTGGAGGTGAATCTGTGATCATGCTAGGTCTCCGACTTGCTTGATTACAGTGAACCCTCATCTAGAGCTTTTCTCTTTGAAAACTTATTGTTGCTAGTAGTCCCTACTGCTGCAATATGTTCTTCGAAGAGGATGATACCTCTAGAAACCATCAAGAGAGATATGACTACCTTGGGGATTATCACTAAAAGCCTAGTTAGCTCTCTCCCTTATAGGTCCCTTAAATAGGGGCACAAAGCAAACACGCTGCGTGCCATTTTTCACACTGCCATGCATGAGTATCATATACCCTTTTGCTTATGTTCAGTAAATATTGTCATACTGTGTACATTCCCGCATTGTGTCTTTTGCATAGGCATTGCATATGGGTTCTGTCTTGATCCCTACTGTAAACAAACCAACGGAGGGTCCGTGTCGCCTTCTTAAAAACGTGCGTCGGGGCATTTTGCTACCCCTAGACGTCGTATCTAAGAAGGGGACAAATTCCCCGGACCCCCGCATTCCTAGATTGCATCTGTGTCATATGCATTCCATCATGCATTCATCCATTCCACCCATGAGATATCGGAGTTTTGATTTGCACCAGCTTTTATCTCACTTTAGTAAGCATGGGAACAAATCAAACCGGCAAGAGGTTCTACCAAGTCAAGGTCAAAAGCCCAGATACCACCAGCATCAAGGAATTAGGGCGGTTGATGGAACCCCTCCAAATGCAAGCCTTCCGCAAGACTTACGGAAAGATCTTAGAGTTGACCATAGCAGAGGTGTCCATAGAAGCCATTGCATCACTTACCCAATACTACGACCAGCCTTTGAGGTGCTTCACATTCGCAGACTTCCAATTAGTACCAACCATTGAAGAATTTGAGGAAATTCTAGGATGTCCTCTCGGGGGAAGAAAACCATATCTTTCCTCCGGGTGTCTCCCCTCTTTGAGCAGAATTGCAACTGTGGTCAAGGATTCAGCAAGAGGTTTGGACCGCATAAAACAGACTCGGAACGGCATAGCGGGCCTACCACAGAAGTACCTAGAAGACAAGGCGAGGGGTATGGCCAATCAAGGAGACTAGGTCCCGTTTATGGATGTGTTAGCTTTGCTAATTTTTGGGGTCGTCCTCTTTCCAAACGTGGATGGTTTGATAGACCTAGTAGCAATCGACACCTTGCCTACCACCATAGCAAGGAAAGTCCGGTGGTAGCTGTCTTGGCAGATCTATTTGACACATTTGACCGAAGGTGCGAGAAGAGTAGCGCACGGATCATCTGTTGCTTACCCGCCCTCTGTGTTTGGTTGGTTTCACACTTGTTCCAACAAGACACAAGACATCCATGTCCGCTCCTGAGCCATCGCTCGTGTACTGAAAAGAGGAGAATGGATTGGGACCAGCTCTTGGCCGGGATAGGAAGTAGAACAATCAGTTGGTTCCCCCGATGGAAGGAAGGAAAAGAAGGAGTCCTTTTCTCATGTGGAAGATACCCAAACATTCCGCTGGTAGGAACGAGGGGTTGTATTAATTACAATCCCACGCTCGCTATAAGACAACTAGGGTACCCCATGAGGGGAGCACCGACGGAAGAAAGCATGTCTCCTTTCCTTGTGAGGGATCTCAGCGCACAAAATTCCAAGACTATACAAAGAATCCATAAGGCATGGGAAACCCCGTTAAGGAAAGATCAAGAGCTTAGAGGCATTCGTAATGGCATCATTGGTGGGTACCACGAATGGCTGAAAGTTCGCATACGAGGTTTAGATTGGCTCGCCAAGTTAAAAGTCGTCAGCGAAGAGAATTTTGAAGCACCGGAAGAGGACGAAGAAGTCCAAGCTCTCAAAAGCGAGTTAGGAAAGGCAAAACTCGCCAAGGAGAAGTTCAAGTTGGCTGCTACACACGTTCGGAAGGAGTGTGCCGGGTTACGGGAAGAGAATGCAATTACCGCAAGAGCCCTTGAACAAGAGACCAAGAGGGCTCGCAAGGAAGAGTATGGCCGGAACAAATTTCGCGGAGCTCTATGGGGTAGCAATAGTGAACTCAAGTTGCGAAGGGAAGAAAGGGACCAGTCGCGAGCACATAGCATGGTTCTGAAAGAGGAGTTGATTGCTTGTTCAAGGTCCAAAAGAAGCTTGTCTCAACGTTTATGCGAGACAGAGACCAACATGTTAGCTATCATCGCCAAGTACGAAGAAGAGTTAGGTCTAGCCACGGCCCACGAGCATAGAATCGCGGATGAGTATGCCCAAGTATACGCGGAAAAAGAGGCTAGAGGAAGGGTGATCGACTCTTTACACCAAGAGGCAACCATGTGGATGGATCGGTTTGCTCTTACCTTGAACGGGAGTCAAGAACTTCCCCGATTGTTAGCCAAGGCCAAGGCGATGGCAGACACCTACTCCGCCCCCGAAGAGATTCATGGGCTTCTCGGCTATTGTCAGCATATGATAGACTTAATGGCCCACATAATTAGAAATCGTTAGGAAACTTGTATGGTCTCTCAGACCTTGACTGGATACGACTTCTTTTTGAAATAAAATGTTGGTCCCATGTTTCTACTCCAAAAAGCTTGTGCAAATCAAATCACTCCTACATTTTATCTCTAGCATGCATTGTATGTTGGTCTCGTCCTTTGTCACGGGAAGCCGGAAGGTCCATCTCACCTTCTTAATTGTACACATGGGGCACTGCGCCCCCAAATGCGCAAGTAAGAAGAGATAATTTTCCGGGCTCTCGTGTCCGTAAAATGCATTCATATCATGCATCGCATAAGCATCTCTTCATAACATCATAATGGACGTATCCTGCATTTGCATGAGTCATGGCATCATCATGCATATGCATTCAACAAACTTTTTGGTCTGCAAAATTGCATACCATTTGTTTTCATGTTTGCTCATCCTTGCGTTTTCCTCTACAAAACAAAAACAAAAAAGGGGGAAGCGTGAAACTTCACACTACATTCTTAGTTTCATGTGTTAGGCACCACGAGCCAACCATGT